>NW_014040155.1:18003-25418 GCF_001186125.1 Sphaeroforma arctica JP610 | reverse complement strand
ATGTATATTCTATTTCATATATATAAATATATATACATATTTATATATACATATATATATACATATATATATATATGATTTCTATAGATTTATATATATATATATGTATATATATGTATATATATGTATGTATGTATATGTGTATTTATTTAATTATATATATATATATATATATATATATTATGTATATGTTTGTATATATATCTGTATATTTATATGTATATAAATATATGTATTTATATATTGTGAGTATATACGTGCACATACACCTAACATCCATAGATTTCGGATCACAGTTTACTTTTGGCATGGTTTATTTTTGGAAGTATTCTATCAACAAACAACCTTCACAGTTAATTCCATATATATGTGTATTTTTTTTCTGATCGTCATTTTGTTTTTGTTGATCACACAGTTTGTATCAAATATTCGTATCTTCAAGAAGTTAGTAAATTGTAGGAAATCCTGTTTCGTCTTGCTTAAACCTTTCACAAATACTCGATTTTCAATATTGCCTTCTCGTGCATAGCATAGTTGAGCTATATATCGAACAATTATATGTCGTAAGTGCCGACGATTTTAGTCTATTAGTGCTCGCGGAACATTGAAGTGCGGCAAATCTCAGTAGTAAGTGTGTAGATAATTCAATATTGTGAGTGAAAAGGTCCAAGAAACTGTGTGGAGCTGACACATCACTCTTTAATGCGTTTTATAGGATTAAAAAACGTTCATGATACGAGTTCTCGCGACAAATTGGCATGTTTCCACTGGCATGGAGTAAGGCCGCACACTGTAACGAGCAGATCTGTGACCTGCAACAGTAGGTTTGTTGTGTAAGAGTAGAATCACAATGTCGAAGAGTAGATCTGTGCTGTTTCTCTTCGCGTCGCACCCTCAGTTGAGCTCATCGGCCGCGAGTGTGCGATCAATCGGCCTACTGCGCGCTTTTGAGAAGTATGGGTACACCGCACACTCTGCAACGATTGGCAAGGTGTACGCGAACACTAATACCGGTACCAATACCGAAAACAGAGCTCTTAACAACAATGCTAGTACAGTCTCCAAACCGGAAGAATCACGAAACGTGGAAAACGATAGATTGCCAAATGTTAGACAGGTATTTGTACTCACTTGTGTTGCTTTCTAGCCACTCTTTCGAGTACATTGACAACTATGTGCATCCAAGCGAGTTATTTTATGCGAAGGTGAACTTAGCGTTGTGATCACGCGCATTCAGTCACACTCACTGTGTATGGCACAACATTGCAGATTATACCCAACGATACCGCAGAGATGAGTCGGCTGTTGGCGGATACCTGCCCACATGTGGTCGTGTTCGACCGCATGTGGGTGGAGGAAATGTTCAGCCACTATATTTATCAACAAACGCCCGATGCCATGAGAATACTGGACACCCAGGATTTACATTCTCTGAGAGACGGTATGTGTAGCTATCGTATATTGGCGCGGTCTGTACAGAGATTAAAAGTTTTCTTCGTGTGTAGTAGCGGGTTTGATAGGTGTGAAATGCGAAGAGAAACTGAACGTGTATAGGTTGCTCTCTATGTACTATTGTGGTCGCACGCAGATACTACTAGATATCAAACATCGTTAAACATGAAGATGTGACCCGGAAATGTGCAATCACTTGGCTCGAGGCAAACACGGCATATGCATACCATGAGGCATTAGGGTTTTGGGTTTATCATGTGCCAAAGCTTTATCATTTGCCTTCATACATATGTTTGTAGGTTGTGGGATAGCGCGCTCCTTGATAGGAGATGATTCTTGTACATTCTAGAATATACTTTTATCAGTTCTTATTATTGTAGGGCACATACGTGGTGGGAAATTGGCCTGCTTTGTAGTGTGCTTGATGCTTACAATTCATTCCTTCTTCCCCCTTCCCTAGGACGGATGAAAATCATCCGAAGTGGTGGTACTATCGAAGAGAGTGTCGCGCATATTCCCTATCCCAGTAGGTATCCCATGCCTCATATGCCATTTGAGGAAATAATCCTATTTCTGTGTGTTTGCTTATTTGAAACTTGAATGTGATTCTGTACAGCAAAGATTTTCAGAAGATCATGTGCACCGTTTCCCCTCAAAATATCCGTTGTAGGTGTATCGCTATCATAAATCAAGCCTATTTATTCACGCTTCGCCTATTTGCGCACATCAATTACTGGTTGCTGGCATATCTGTATGTTTTCTTTTTGCGTTGATGCAAGTGTATATTGTCTTTTGGTTGATTTTTTTACTCATCTTCCAATTATAGTTTGTATAGTGGTGACCTGTATAGAAAGTCCCAATGTATTAGCAGCAAATTAATGTGCAAACCAATCGCCAGTGTTCACATCACACAACTGGACACGTCTATCACATTGTTCATTGGGTTTAAGTGCGCTTGCGCGATATGACGAGGTTTCGAGGTGGCCGTAGTTGCCCTTGCAGCAATTCGAAGCGTGTGCAGTAGGTACACACGACTATTGTGCATGGTATAGAGCTCTACTATATCTATGTCCCACAGAAGCACACAACATATATATACACTCCCTTGGTAGTAGATCACCGTAAATAAGTGCGCATCGACTACCTCACTAATCAAGGGAGTTAGTTCTGGTTTAGGTTTCATACCAGATACGCTCGGTGCTCTATCCAAAATCCGTGCGCCCTATGCGTGGCGAATATACCTATCATTTGAGTATACTTACGTGCGGGACTACACTTCTGCTCAAGATCGTAGACTGATCACGCTCAAATATTGATTTACTGGTTTGCTCGAGCTCTTATGTACAATGGTAACACTCCACCTTTGAACTCTGCTCAACAGTTGGCCCGAACCTTGGCCCTTATATTGTATCTGACCTGTTTCTCCGATATATTCTGTTTTCTATCCCAGACTACCTACGACCGGTTCTTTAATCCGTGGTGCGTATACCTACTCCGCCTATGTTTAACTCTCCAAATTTTCACACCTCCCAACCATCCACAGTAGTCCCATGGCGTCCCGTGAGTTAGCGGCAATCCATCGGAGTGATCTTACACTGGTATGCTCCACACACGAGGCTCAACTGCTCAAGAAAGAGTACGGCATTCTACCGCACAAAGTGGCTGTCGCCCCTTTTATCAGTGCGCCGGAATTCAGCAGCAGGAGTACAGGTATGTCACGGCTATGTAAGCGTACATAGCGTGCGTGTATGTGTATGCATATATGGTGGGAGTATCTGATTATGCACACCGCTTGCGTGCGATCGTGTAGAGATAACTTGATTATGGGCGGTTGGCTTTCCTGTCAACAGCTTACATGAAATAATTGCATATTTTGGCTTCCACCCCGCGCGGCATGCTTGAATACACAAAACATCGTGAACTTGTCCGGAGTTGCAAATGCATACAGACCTGTGCTAAAAATGTGTCTACGTGGAATTGTACTTGTATACATGTATACATATAGGCGTATGTGTCTCAGCGCTTATTTGGCAAGTCTTTGGACCTTTGGATAATGCTCTAGGTTTATCCGAACCACCAATACACGTACCCCTATACTCGTTACATTTCGAGCATATTGGATATCAAACTTCCTAAGAATCCGCTTTTGCAACCGTTGACTCGAATTTCTTCTCAGAACCACTGGTAACGGTCGCGCACGTCTTGCCATGTATTGCAGATGACCTGTCGCAGGACTCAGATTGCTCACTCCCTGCCACACAACTGCCCACGAATATTTTCCTACGTCCGATAAATGAGTCTCAGCAGATAGTGAATGAGGCGCAACAAACGACACATCGGTCGCAACAGGCAATGAATGGGCAACAACAGCCGATATGCGGGTCACAAAACCCGACAAGGGAGTCCCGGCCCCGTCGGCACTTCATGACCATCGGACGATACGACCATCCTCCCAATGCCGATTCGCTGAGCTGGCTGTGTGGTTCCATCTGGCCCCTTATTCGCCAGCAACTGCCAGACGCCCAGCTGCACGTCTACGGCTCGCACTTCCCTCCGAATGCGGCACACTCACTCACGTACATGTGTGAGTCGGAGACACGTCTCCAGGCGCAACCATGTACATCGGGAGGTAAAGGTGCTTCTCAAAGCTCGCGTATGGTCAAGGTCCACAATATTGCCAAAGGTGTTCACGTAAAAGGATACATGGAATCGCTCGAGGAGCTATCACAGTAAGTTCCAGAAAACATGATTGTGTTGACCCTCTGCGGTCATTTCTTTATGCGTTTTACCTAGAATTGATTGAGTATATAAGCCTTGCAACACTCTATTAAGTGCTCCACTAAGTTAGACGATCTATCATCAATGTCAGTATATTCCACTGAGCTTGATATGTTACGCGTTTGCGTGTGAGCCTAAGTGGTACTTCTCAATATGCCGACGTGAGGATTGTCCCGCACTCATATTTGAATTCAACGTGGATACCGTGCACTCAGCAGGGGGCAGCACCGCCACCTAAATTGCACGAATCACAATTAGCAGAACTATGTGCTTCCAGAGATGTACAGACCACACACACGGGTCCATAGACACGCACATAGGCAATATGCATACAAGAGTCATACACGCCAAATATATCATTCGCAGATATATAGGTCTCCGTGTGCTCCACAACATGAGGTTTCCGCCATAGCATATGTACCTCTACGTCCCTCGTATGACTGTTTCCGATTTTTCTACAGGTACAAAGTGATGCTCGCTCCCCTGCGATATGGTGCTGGCATCAAAGGCAAAATTGCAGATGGTTGGAAATGGGGGCTGCCAGTGGTGACCACTCCTATTGGTTGCGAGGGAATGGGAGCTACGCATCTTCATGAACACGAGACTACAAACATCTGCAAATCCACTCGCGCACCGGATCAATATATGGCGCCCTATCCCAAACATGTGTGCGGACGTGTGCCAACGGAAGTGCACGTGCATGACCATTTGGCCATTCAGACAGAAAACAAGCAGCCCAGGGTATCAGCACCAGCTGATAATATAGCATCTGACGTATCGGAAGAAGCATATACGGATGGCCATTCTGCCCAGCTGGCAGCACAGGACCTGAGTCGTGGTTCGGATAACCCAATCTTAAGTGAATGTAGAGCCCCAAGCACGCCCGTAGTACCGGTATTGAAGGTACTGACTAGTCGCGACGAATCCGAGGTTTCTGTCAGCTTCGATGATACAACCAGAATCAAAAATGAAACCGTGACATTGGATGTAGATGCACAAATGTGCGAAAGGAGATTCAAAGGCACGGTACGGGAAAAATGGCCAGGGATATGTTCCCCCACATCGGCGAAAGACTTTGCAGATCGAGCGGTTAAACTTTATACAGATGGTAGCATGTGGAGGGACATACAACAACGTGGTAGGAGCAAACACAGCGAGCTGTTTGTGTGGGAAGCGAACGCCAAGGATTTATTAGAACTGGTGGTGCCAGGTTTGTGCGAGCGTTTACATTCGAATAGAGAGAAGGATGTAGTGCAGGGGATGATATGGCATCATTCGCTGGCCACTACACGCCATCTGGCACGGTATATTGAGCTTAAGAACAACGATGGTAGTACATATAAATAGGTTCGTGCTCAAATCTGGTTTACGCAGGGTTATGCTTGCTGCACACTTGCCACGTATTCTCGCTGAGGATTGAGAACAACTCATTGTCTGGAGAGTTAACACATCTTGGTGCAACACATATTAGGTGCGTAGTGGCGTATTCAACAGCCTGACATATATTGCCGCGTAATATGCTACTTATTGTTTTGCGTATATCCAGATTCTCTATCTATGTACATGTTCGCAGAGGCTATTCCGGAAAATTGAGATGCGCCTTTAATAAAGTGTATCGTGAAACATTCATTCGGTTCCTCTTTTTTGACTATTTTATTGAAAGAAAACGAGAAGGTATAATACAGGAACAACGCGAACTTGTAACTGGGGACTATGCTTACTGAATGCCCCTTACCATGCAGCGCTGTTCACAATCGTCACATATCATGCTGTAAATTCAAGGTAACAAACACGACTATATTAACATATTTTGCGTTCTCCTTTGTGATGAGATGAAAGGTGCATGTCGGAGATGTGCAATTCTCACTGCATGCCCGATGCCAAAACGAGAGAATTTTTATAGGCAGATAGGTTATTAATGAATCAAAATTAACCGTTCGAGATTTATTGCTTCGAGAAAAATGTACGTTTTGTATACTGCGTATATTTTAAAAAATCTTGTGAATGTCATGCCGATCAACTACCACCTACTCCCAAAATAGCTTTCGATCATGTAAGATAGGCAGCAGCAGCTGCCTTCATAAAAGATATCAACTGTCAGTCTCTGGTTCCCAACTCCCGCTCATTGGTGCTCATGCTTGAGATTCGAGGCGATTGCGGGCAATTAACTTAAAAACAAACTTTTATAATGTCTCAATTCCCAACACTCGCACCCTCCCATATCCTGTAGCACTCGTTGTGTGATGACATGGGCTCGGAGTGCATCAAACGCATAATATTTCGACTGTAGTAGACTATATATTGATCTTTTATATTTCGTAATATACAGCGTATGGCTTATGGTCGCCTTGTTGATTTGCAGAAAGCTTATCGTTCCTGAAATCATGGCTTTTTGTACTCAAGTCGCCGCCGCGTTTGTACGTCCCCAGACAGCTGTATGATCGGCTTGTATTGCGATAAAAAGAGTATGACATCCACATTGCAGATTCTTCAATTAAGAATGCGATTCTGGAGTGTGATCCGGATCAACCGATACTTGCAGCTCGATCGGTCATTCCAACAACTTGGAAGCTTGTATACTCCTCATAGTAATTCATGCCTAGAATTTACATATAAGCTCTTTAGCATACAACTGTACGCGTTTAAGACTGCTTCTCTTTCTAGCTTCACTCTTCCGAGGCTGGCATTGACTTGGTGAATCTATAACGGCGACCTTACCTTCGATGCTTTTGTGGTCTAGCGAGTACACACTGGCGAGTACCGACTGTGATCTTACCGCTGGGGTATATGTATAACAGTATTGAACCCATTTGCATACGGCACTCTCGGTGCTGGAATCCTCGATGGTTGCAGAACCTTTTATAGGTTGGTAGTGGAATACACTACTGCTGTGAGAATAAGAATGTGTATATTCTGTGGGACTACTCAAGCGCCTGGCTATATCATTATGCTGCGATTGCTCAGCTCTATCTACGTGATGCGTGCGACGATCGCGGGCAGTCTAGGAACGTAGGCTCGGATTTTTGATAGAATGCATTGTGGTGATTTGCATAGCCACATGAACTTGCATTTCAATTTATTATGCTGTGAAGTAAATCTTGTATATATAAATATGTATATATATATATATATATATATATGTATATATATATATATATATATATATATATATATATATATATATA
>NW_014040155.1:0-17954 GCF_001186125.1 Sphaeroforma arctica JP610 | reverse complement strand
TATATATATATATATATATATATATAAATATGAGGTATCACAAGAGTTTCAAGAGAATCGAGACGTCCGCTATTTCTATTTATTTAAAGTGCGTACTCACTGCATAGTTGATAAATATTTTTAGAATTTTAGAAGGCACAGCCGCACAGTTCAACGCCCTACGGTGTAACTCACTAGTCACAGACTCACAGTCCCTCCAGAAATTTTATTGACGAATTTTTTGTCTGTTCGTCACAAATTTAAAAATTTCCCTATACATAGGCCAGTAATAAGGCCATTCTACTCTAGAGCTAACGAAATCACGTACTTGTTGTGTAGAATAACGGCTATTTACATACGAATAGGCCCATTGAAGAATTCTAACCCAACCAATGATAACTTCATGTACAGTAGGTTTTAACGCGTTTAAAGGAAAGTTAACGGGATGTAAGATGAGAAGCACTGGCTATTAGTGACTTAGTCATCAAAATTACAGGCTAGCTATTTTTAAAAGTTATTAGGGTGTTTCCTCGATAGCAGTTTCAACGGTTTCAGTCCCCAATCCCCATTTTAATTTTTATACAGGGATGAATCATGAGAAAACGCCATTTTATATGTACCTTCAAATTTCTGGAGCTGTTATACTAGTTGAGTCATTCGGTCTCACATAACTCTCACAGTGCATCATGAAATCTTAACTCGACTCCTAGTATTGGACGGACACACAGTAAAAGAGTTTTACACACTTTTATAGAAAGAAACCAATGGGACACCAGCATAAAACTCATTGGACGAACAGACTTTATCTTTACAGGGTTTTTCCTTTCTTGACCAGGAAGGTTTCCCCCCCTAGTCAGCATAGTTAAAAGCTGGCTGGATAATAACTCAGAAAAGCCAATCCTAAACCCAAAACCCAGGATTATCAAATACTGAGTTTTGGATCTAGGATCCAATATTTCTGATGACAGAGTGATCAGAAATATAGCGGGAATACCGGTAGATGATACCGGGACCCCCGCGTGTGAGAGAAACACTTAAGTAAATATTGAGTCTAGTGTAGAAAATACTAAACACAAATAAAGACTCAATGCGAGTGCTTCAGCCTAGGACTTAACCTAGCTGAGAGATTCGCTGTTCCCTCAGAAGTACTAGTAAGTCACGAAGTAGGATTTAAATGACAACCGTTCCAGAACAACGAAGACACGTAAACAAACTCATAAGTGAACCCGAGAAGACAGTGTCAACAGGAAGGGAACAACGGGAACAAACCAAGAAGAACTGGGAAGGAAAGAAGGAGTTCCTTCTCTGAGAAAAGTGAACGAGTAACACTCAAGAAGGTAACTTACGACTTGTACGATTTTTATACCTTTATTAAGAACGGTAAGTACGACTAGGTAACTCCTTGGTAAGCGGAACTATGTGTACCGATGTTATACAGTAACAAAAGTATCAACGTGATAGAATTATCAATATTGGGAAAGTAAAAATTTGTAAAAGTGTCACCAGTGATAAGCAGTCCAGGGTAGACCACTAATAACCAGACCAGACTCAAGAAGATATAGGTCTAGGGTACCAATACGTGCTTACACATACTTTCACAAAGCCACATATCACAAGGCACATAAAATCAAGCACAACTCATAATCCAAAGGGCAAGACAAGACAAGTAGAGCCTGTATAAACATTCTCCACAAAAAAACACAACTCTATAATATCACTAGAGATCACTAGAGAGATCACTAGTACAGAAGAATCCAATGCAATTACACATAAAACAAAACAAGCACATATGAAAGTAAGTGACATTAGTAAGGACCCACAAATAGTATAGTGTATCACAGAAATATAGTGCACACAACCGCAGAGAGCATTGTTCACATATCGAGCAAGAACATTAACTTGTAAATCACTAACAACTGCGGGCACAAACCCATCAAGAGTTAGACACTAACCCAAACGAGGTCAAGAAACAGTCACTAGACAAGTGCACACAACAAAACTAGTGGAAATCACAATCACAAGCTTACATTGCCTGGACAAATAATAGGTTATCACTCAGAACAAGAAGTTAGATCTAAAAAGAATCTCCAACCGGAGAGAGAAGCATTAAACATCGCACACTAGAAAGCAGTGATTAGAACTGCTAATCGCACACGACGCGAATTATACCAAGACAACATACATTGTTTTAGTTGCCTAAACAATTAAGTAATGATAACACAAACAAGAAGCTAAATATAGAAGCATTTCTAAGTAAATCAATATTGAAATCAGTAAATCAATAGTGAAATCACCAAAAGATTGGACCACAGTAAGGTGCACACAGAATACACAAGTTTTACAATCATGTGCACGTTTAATAGAACTCGACACAAGAAAGAATAGGATAATTATATAAACACAAAAATACATGATATCCTTATAGTCACTAGTATTAAGAGGTTATACCTCTTGGAATTGAAGACGTAGATCTAAAGTGAGAAGGAACATACTACACTGTGTCAATAACTGATACCAATAAACCTTAATAATAACAGTAACACTACTGAATATTAGTGTCGAAATAGGACAAGAGAAACCCACACTCCATGGGACAACACATCCTCACACTAAATGAGGTAGGAATAACAGGCCATGGAATCACGTGCAGTAAATGGGATAAGCTTTACAAAGCTCAAGACTATAGACTGGGATACTGCGTCAACAAGAACAACATAGGCACAAAAATTATGAGAACACCGTTCAACAATCAGTTAGAACATACTGTATACAAATCAGAAACGGACACTACAGTCCTAAATCGCAAGGACATAGAAGATTACTCTAGCTACACATAGCTTACGAGGAAACACAAACACTAAAAGGCAATAGTGTAGTAAATCTAACGCCAGAAGCCAAATCTCGTGCACAAATCCAGACACATGGATAACAGTGACAACGTAAAGAATACGTGTACACCTGCCTGACGTATGCACACCACATACAGCACAGATAACAAACGATAATCTAAGGATATCGGTATAAACTGACATATGCACACCACATACAGCACAGACCACAAAACGATAATCTAAGGATATCGGTATAAACGTAGACAAGTAGTATTACAGGTGCACGATGAATACTAAAAGGGTAAATAAACATAGGAAACAGATAAAATAAAATCTCTTTCGCACAAAAGTCTAAGTCATCTAAGACGAGAAGTTTGGAACACCACCGAGACTCAAATATTTTTTTTTTATAGAAATTTATAAAACCAAAATACAGGTTTACGAAACCAGAAACCAAATCACAAGAGAAACTAGGTTTACAACCAATAAACCATCATAAACCCAGGTTTATCGTCTCAAACCAAAAACTCTCCAAATAAACCCAGGTAACTCGAACACGGGCAATTCAAGCCACACAAGCACAAGGCCCTGCAATCAGCACGGACACCGCATGCCAAACGGGGACACAGATACAGAACAGTCAATGACGTCTGCACCATACCAACGTACACGCGCAGCACAAAGGAGCCTACGCACACAAGTAAGCTCAAGCCGTACACACACACGAGGGAGCACAAGTCGCACTGCCGACACAAGACCAGTAGCAGCAAGCAAAATGCCAGTCTCGCAAACATCGTCACGCACATCTACCCCACACAATGGGGATAGAGCGATGCAGATGGACGATGAGTCCACACCAGCAAGAGCTCCAATGGATCCAGCGATGAGTAAGTATCACATAGTCTGGGATAAGACTATCTATGACAGCAACTATTACATAGTAGACATACTAGTAGACAAGTTGTATGCGCAAACGGCGGACGATCCCATTGACATCAAAGCGTTTCACAAACTGCGCAAAGAAGTCCATGAACAACAACCCAAACGTTTAGTTTCAATAATAGATGAGTGGTTAGTAGAACTATACAATAAAGCGATGAAGAACTGTGACAAAAGTGATCACGATGAGTGCATTGCGATCAGTGGCTGTATGAACGAGTTAACTCTAATTAGATGTCACGAAGGAGTCAAAGCTTCAAAACCAGAACTGAACAAACTACTCAAGATGAATGTGTTCCTTAAATGGCCAATAGGCAAACAGATCAGCATGGCCGATTGTCGTGATACAATTCAGTTTGTATCTGTAGCCAAAGACTTGTTTGCGGACACATACATGCCATTGATACAGTACCTCTCACTAGTACAAGAACTACTCAGACAGACAGATGCCACTGAAGTATCGCGCACTGCACTCAACAATATACGTAGTACCAAACAACTTTGGCAAGACTTCACTGATGTGGAGGACTACAACATATTAATCGTTGACAATCTACGTCGCACTCCAGTAGACTACCTACTGGAGAAGTGGCTCAACGACTTCTATGACACTCGTATGAAGGTCGAAGTACGAGTAGCACGGCTACGTCGCACAATGTTTGAGTTGGAGAAACGTTACAAGGGCACAGAGCGAGAGGCTATCAATTGGCAACTCCTCAAAGCACCACGTTACCAGGTACTGGCCATGTACGGTTTACAAGCAGAAACAGACAAGATAATTAAGGCTCAAACAAAACCAGACGGGAGTAGTGGACACTTATCTGACATCTCAGAGAAGGTATTTCATGAACTCACCGAAGGCATGATCAGACAGGCAACAATAACATAAGCAAATCGCAAGCGTGAAGCCAAGCGAGCAAAGAATGCACTAGCTTATGAACCACGAGCCACTCGCCCAAGACTGGAAATACCTCAAGGGGTTCCACCCAGAGGGGGAGGAGTACCAAGAGGTGGAGGCCCACCAAGGGGTGGAGGTCCACCAGGAGGGCAAGGCAGAGGTCGTCCCATAGGACAGGACACTGACACACCAGTACCACGAGGCCCACGACCGTGCCCACACTGTGGCATCAACCCCTCACCACATGCGTTCAGCAAATGCCCCAACAAAGCGAACAACAATCGTCTAATGGCAGAAGCTCGAGCAGCGCAACAGAACCAAACTGTCCATGTTGACCAGTTGGCCATTACCAATGGCAATAAGGTGGAAGAGATGGACGAAGAGCTATAAAAGGCTTGATGGTCGGAAGCTAACATAATGAACATGGTAGAAATTGTGAATACACACACTGATGAATAAACGTTGTTAATAAATGCGAATGATATTGATTACACACCCATCTCTTTACTTTCGAATCCCCGCGACCAGAGATTGCACATATACATACAAATCAATGGCACCACATACAATGCACTAGTAGATTCAGGGGCACAACGCTCTTGTATGGACCGAAGTGTAGTAACTGAACTATACCTATCTGTCAAGGCACAACCTGGATACATACAACTCGCACAATCAGATGCAAGAGTACAACGTGTAGTAAACACATCAAAATACGATACTAAAACCTACTGAGTCTCCCTGAGGCTCAGTGCGATGTATTTATTCTTATATTTGATTGTCTACTTGGTCTACAAATAATTCACCTCGTGTGAATTAATTGTAAACTAATTCTGACTCCACACTGATAGTGGTTTAAGGGGACTTTTACTACAAACGTACAGGCTCCAGAGAGGTATGTGATATAAACTACGGAGACAGGAAAACCTCAAACTGCTTCGAGGTACTTGACGTCCCAGACAAGAAATCACCAATCCTATTAGGAATGGACATTCTACCATACTTGGGGCATATACTTAGCAGGGATAATAAACCCACTAATACCAACAGATGCCAAATGGGAATCACTTCTTACACCACATGAAGAAGACCCTGAACATGAACAACAAGGATTCAGGGAATCACTCTCAGACTTGTTAGAACAAAATGGACAAATACCACCAGATGTACATTGCAATCTACCAGGCTCAGTAGTAGAAATCCCTAGTCAAGAGGTCACAGCAAAGAACATTCGTCATGCTAAAGTGAACTTTGTTTCACAAAAGTACATACCACAAACAAATGAAAATGTTCAGAAATGGGTCAAAAATGGACACACATACAAAAGGAGTGCAGACTCTCTCTCTCTTCACTCTAGCTCTAGAGTAGTAGCAGAGTAGAGAATAGAGACGCCCGAGACGGTGACCGCAGTGCGGCGCTGAGCCACTGACGCGGTGATGCCTGTCTGTCGTCTGACGACCGACGGGCCCGGACCCCGGCGACGGGTGAGGGCCAATGGTTGACCTGACGGCTGACGACCTCGCGCCTCGCGGTATTTTAATTTTTACAGTAAAGATAAGAGTAAAACAGTAAAGATAGTCACACTGATTCCGGTGACGTCACTGACACACTCTCTGGTGAGTGGTGAGTGGTGAGTGGTGTTTGGTGGTCTGTGGCTAAAAATGACTTCATGAATCATGAGGTATCACACTAGTAGAGAGCTGGATTTAGGACTTTAGGGGGGTTTATTTTTATAGAACAATTTACTATATATAAATTTTTTAATACATAAATTGTTTTGAAGGCCTTTTAGTACCAGTTGATAGGAGTATTGCTATTTCTCTATGCATACTCTAGTAGTCGACGCGCGACGGTCAGACTATCATGAGATAACACCGTTTTATACCTTCGAGATGGAGCGGCTACACTCATTGTTATTGCGTCTTCAATAGTATCCGTTTTTGCAAAATTCCAGAGACTGCGAACTGGCAACACACAAGAAGAGTGTCAGCTGTTGTAGAATGTAGGCCGTAGGGTACTACAGAAAGTGTAGACTGTAGACTGTAGTAGAGTGTAAAGTGTAGACTGTAGACTGTAGAGTTGTAGACTGTAGTGCACCATAGTAGATAACTAGAGACTGTAGAGTATGTACTGTACTATTGTGTAGACGGCTATTTATGTTGTGAAGTATGACCTCGGGCGAGAGTTGGGCCTCGGTACTTTTCTTGAAACAATATTCCAATTTTTAAAAAAGATAAGATGTAGTATATAAAATAAACCATAGCGGCATAGCCTTCTAAATTATACAAGAAGGCTATGATTATGAATAAACAGTAATATAAATACAGGAATTTGGATTTATACTGACCTGGTTTACGACGCCAACCATGTTGGATTGCCAGGCAGTTTGCGACGGTTGTAAACTACACTCAAATTTCCTTTTCCGACGGTCGTAAACTCAATAACAAGTAGTTTGGTTTAGGCCATTTAATATTATTGTGTAAATACCTGACTGAGAGTCTGAGAAGTACTATTGCGCGACCTTGACTAATATTAAGGGCGGGCTTTGATATGGTTTCAGTTCGAATCCGTTACAGTCTTTGTTTGGCACTAGTGCCTATGTATAATAAGTCCAACCGACGAAACTCGATAAACCATGTCACACGAAACGGATACTAGGATTTAGCCAAATCTGATTGGTCAACATGGGAAAAACTACTATAACGGAAACAACAATACCCGACCGTCTTAAAGACCATGTAGGCTTATATTCATGTTTACGACGGTTTTAAAACATGTAATCATAAAAGACCGTGTCGTAAACCAAGTCAGGATTTATAACTCCTTTGTTTTTGTTTTTTTATGTAAACAAAAAATAACTTACAAAAGAATATCTACATACATATCCGGATTCTGGTTTGGTATTAGGGCGACGCCGCGACGACGTGCCGGACGCGACAAGAAGACAAAGGTCGACAACTATAACGGTACCCTCACAAGTCACAGTCTCACAGACCAACGGATACTGGATAGGGGAAACACCCCTCTGAGGAATTGTCGCGTGTTGCTACACTGTCGACAACCTGAGGGCTGAGGCCTGTCGAGTGTCGACAACCTGTCGCCTGTCGTTGTGACAGGTTTTTATTTTATATATTTTTTAAATACGCTAAATTTAAAAAGAAAAAACATATGTAGAAGGCTATGATATTTGGGAACACTTCCCGCGGGCTCCAGCTGTGAGCCGGGGGCCCGGGGCCCAGCCGCTCAGGCCCTCCATGGCTCCAGGCTGCCCCCAACAGAGTGAGCGCCAGTGAAAAGTGTTTGAAACACCAACGGAGAGTCGGAGACAACAGGCAACGTCAAGAAGTTGACTTGACGTCCCGGTGTGCTCGTGTATGGCTAGAAATTGAAATTTGGGACATTCTCATGATTTGATTAGTCTATAGTTTTAAATTTTTTTTAAATCCTAGAAAATGTATATCCCAACTGTTTAACCCTAACGGTCTGACCTGAGGGCTGAAGTTAAGGGTTAGGGAAGGCCTCAAGCTCAGGGCTTAGGCGGCCTGAGGGCTCAGCCTGCTCAGGGCTGAGCCACTGAGCCACATGAATCCGAATTCCGGCGTCGAGGACAACCACACTAAAATAATAAATAATAACCCTTAGTAGCGCTTACATAGTCCCATATTATAACCGTAAGGTGCATTGAGTGAGACCGGAGACAAAGACGGCCCGAAAATGTGTTGTGAAAAATAATCGGTCAAAAATATAAACAAATTGTATTGAAGGCTTGAAGCCCCCAAAGTCACTACATCACAATTCACGACTGATCACTGAATCCGAATGATACATCAGTGACATGAAGCCAAAATGTCGGCGTTGGGTTTGTGCCTTTGCGTTGGTGGCTGTTGCACGGCCCTCTGGATTAGGGTCGCGAGCAGAAATCAGGTTTCTGTCGTAGCGGAAATCGTAAATTTAGCAGAGACCCTAATCCAGAGGACCATGGCTGTTGTTTTGTTATTCGGGGGTTTTTTTCCAACTTTGATGACTTGGTTGTCGAAGAAAAAAAAACACAAAACATTGTTCTTTTTGCTCTGT
Source organism: Sphaeroforma arctica JP610 (assembly GCF_001186125.1). Lineage (NCBI taxonomy): Eukaryota > Ichthyosporea > Ichthyophonida > Sphaeroforma > Sphaeroforma arctica. The sequence goes on along the minus strand of NW_014040155.1, from coordinate 9,233 downwards.
ACTTAATACCCTATCCTCGCTTGAAAACGAAATTGCCTCCAGTTGGGAGGTTATTTACGAGAGACGCGATTTCAGCCATCCAGCTGCCAGTAGTATATCCTACTCCCGGTGTAGCACTGTGACAGTGAGTCAGTGACTGATAGCAGTTTCTGGATTTTTGTTCTATGTACATATTAAAAATATTTATGATATTTTGATTGTTTTTTTCTCTATATTTTCTATCTAAAATTTTAAATTGGATATATACGATTAGAGGACGAACGCAATAAAAAACTCCTTGAAATGGTGACTACTCCTGGGGAGTCGGGAGTCTCAGGACTTTACATACCAAAAGGAAGAGCTACCAATACTATATCCAGGATTTATTTACATATCTGAATCCGGGTGTGTGTCCGACTGTCCGGTCAATCGGTTCACTGGAGTTGTCAGAGCTCGGTTTTAGGGTTTTAGGGTTTTAGGGTTGGTGGCTTTTTGGGTTAAAGTCAGATGGAGTAGTTCGGTACCGCCCTAGATTTATTACATTGAATTATGTAATAAATATACTGAAAGTGTACGACCATCAGTATGACCAATTTTCCACCAATAAAACCCATAAATTGTAGACACAGACTTATACTTATACTTTTTGAAATATTTTTTTATTCATAGTATGTATATCGCGTAAACCAGCCCATTTATTGCACTTGTGTTAGTTCTCTGTCGGCTTTCAAAGCTCGACATATGTTAGACACGGATAGTGTCATACCATAGGCGTATTCTATCTTAGTAATCGCTTCCCTGGCAGTGTACCTCTGCGAATTACTTTCCCCATCGCGTCCCAAAAGTAGTTCCTATGACTATACGCGCTTTTCACATAGTTCTTGGCCACTTTGTTGTTATCTAGACCTTCCTCATACTCAGCCACAGTTTCCACAGTGTCTTGGGCCTTTTACACAAATTGGTCTCTCGTATTGGGGCTTGGTTATTGTGATCTAAATGTACTGTAAACTTCGATGGGTATTTCTATATTTTAAACTTATGTTATATAAACTAAGATACAATTTAAGTCAGTTAGAATTTAGCAGTGGTAGCTTGTGTAAGAATGATCGGGACTGCCTCTTGGTAAGAGCCTTAATATCCTCGATCACACAGGACGTACTTCTAGCTGTTCTTTATTGAATAATTTTCACTAGAAGTACTAAGTGTTCATGACCACATGTCTACTTTGTAGATAGACATAAGAACGTAAGTCAAGTTAATACATTAGCTAATATAAATAAAGCTCCATCTGAAGAAAAGTTTAAAAAAAAGAAAACGACATATAGGATTTTGGAGATTGGCGGGAAGACCAAAGCCTGTAAGTAGTAGTTCAGAGATTATAAAATTTAGTTTATAATATCCTACATCTAAAATCGTCTCAAATAGGTCCAAGTAAATTAGTCATACCAGATTCCCAGGCTATTGAAGCCATCAAAGTGAATTTAGAACACTTTGGAAATATTGGAAAAATAACTTGTATTAAATTTTTCTATACAAATGAAAACCAATGTGTTAACTCATTTGATCTTGATATTTTAGACTGACCGGAGGCCGTATTTCTACAGTACATCATTGTTTTGTTGTTGCTGATTGTTTTTTTTTGCTGTTCATTTGGTGCGTTCGGGTGCTGTGCATAACGTCGTGCTCGATATGGCAAGCGCAGGTAATGATTTTGTGTGTTCCCATGTCTGTCTCATTCTCTGTACAGTATTTCATAGTCTAGTGTTTGTGCAACGTATTCGGCCTTGTCTTCTTCCATCATCTGTTTCGTATGACGAATTTCAGCTGTAAATCTCACTATTTCGTTGTGTAAGTCTTGGACATTCAAGGGTTGTATATTCTCTGCTTCCTGTGCGCCTGTGATCTCTGCATTCTGAAGCCATCGTTGCCATCCCTTATAATCAATACTTGTGCCTTCTTCACTAATTGCGCTAGATCATCATCGTCCTCAACGTTTAATGTGTTGTTAATGTGATGGACGACGTGTTCCTTGAAAGATTCATCAACCAGGATACTCCCAGTTATGGCTAGATATACTCCAACTATAGAAAACAAACGCTTATATGTTGGATGTATATTTGGTAGATAATATAAGCCTGGAATAACACCCTCTAAGAACTCTTGATTATCTATGATGTCAGTCCGCTGATTGACCGTAAAAATACACAAAGGTCCTCTAGCACCACAAAGTATCTCTGATACCTTTGCGTCTGGATAAGGCATAAGCTTACTATTGTATGTATCAACTTGTCTTTATTTTAGACGCCGTCGTAATCCTTCATAATTTAGTGCCCAACGCCATCTAGCTTCAGCATCATCCTTGGTACTACCTCGACATTGTGCGTACGTACAAGAGCATTTTTGAAAGCTACGTGTGCCAGTGTCAGGTATGGATGGATCCTTGAGCCTCAAAAGCATTTGTAGCTAATATTCGTGTAAGTGAACTACGCGAAAAGACTGTTTTCAGAAAATCATCGCGGCCTGTATTTGCGTTCGAAGTAAACATCCACTCAAGCTCCAGTGTCGATGGATTAGCTCGGCCCTCAAGTCTTTCTATTATGGGACCGGTGAGCCCAGCCAGTGAACACAAATAGGGATCCATTGATCCTATGTCAATTGTCTAGACACCTGATTCTTTTTTGGAATGTTCTTGCTCCGCACCACTTCAATACATAAAGCGGCTTGAATCCCATGTACAAACTTCAGATCGCTGAATTTTAGATTGCATGCTGTAAAAGCCGGGCCTCCACATTAGAATCTTGTAATATAAACGTACTCTTAAAAGTACGTAGACTTAGTTTTCCTTAAATGGTTTTACCGGTTCTATTAAATGAATACCTTTTCCATTTTACCTATCAGATATTTGGACAAGGCCATTAAAAGGCCCCAGTAAAATACCAAATATAAGATTTGGACTAGCTCTATTAATAGAACTATATTTACTTTCCAAATCTATTTGTATCTGAATACTCCGGTAGCGAGATGGCTCAACCGAACATAGGTTTCTAAGGACTATTAGCGTTGCTTAATTTATCCTCCGTTCAGCCAACCAGATGTGCCAGTCTGATGAAGGCTAGTCGGTAGTTCTTGATAAGTGGTAAGTTATTGGTTAATGCAATAACTATGGACATCAAGAGTATTTTTCTTTTTTCTTTTTCTTATTTTTCTTCTAAAGATATGATTTTATGAGTCTCTCGGATTCGCCCCAACGAAACATACCATAGTTTCTAATAGAGCGACGACGAAACACTAAATAAAATACCTTCGGCGAAAACAGTACTGAGAGGATTATATATAGGCAATGTCTCAGCCTCACAATCCCTCAAAGTATTGTTGTTTTCACGAGGCATGCCTAACTTTACCAAAAGACTCCTTTCGTTTATTTACTCTTGAACTTTATTATACTTAAACTTAACCTAAGCGTTTATTTACTCTAAGGCGTTAATATCGCCTTGATAGACCGAAACTTACACATTTTAAAGTTAGCAAAGGTATTAACTACTTAAACTACTTAAATGTAAAGCTAGATAACTACCACGATTTTTTTTCCTAAGCCCAGTCATTCCTTAAAGAGAATAGACTGAAGTCATAAGTTAAGTATTATGACTAAGAAAGACAATATACACCTGCAAAAAAAACGCAAGGCCGAACGTAAGAAAATGGAGAGAGAAGCTGCTAGTGCCGCCGCAGCTACTGCTGCCGCAGAAGCAACCGCCGTTGCTGCCGATGCATTTAACCGCACCGTAGCCGAACCACTTGTCTCTGGCAATAATAGTCAGGACAATGCTTCAGATAAGGATATAGCCACTCCGATTAAGGAGATTACCCCTGCAGAGAGAGCCCGAGGGCCAACTATTGCCTCAACTTCGAAGCTCGCATTTCCGAAGCCAAGAAGTGAGACAAGGGACACGTCTCAAGACGCCCTATCTGATTCTTCTGATGAAAATCAGAAAGAAAAGTCCCCAATTATAGGGGACAAAAACGAATCTCAGAAGGTACCTACACCGGAACCAGAAGAGGAGGCAAGCTCAAGTGGCAAACCCGAATCTACGTCCGAGGCCACTGAGCCAACGCGCATAAATAAGTTAACGACCGAAAACACTGATCTTAAGAATCAATTACCCGCTCTTATGAAAGGCATGTCTGTTGAACATATAGATCGAATGTATGGATCAGGAAGCACGCACAGCACTTACGCGAGCATGTTTCTCCAGGCACTGCTAAAGCCCTACAGCAGTGGACAGAACGTCAGCAGTCAATGACACCCGAAAAGCGTAGGGACATGAGCGCCAAACCTGTGGCAGTTGACCCAGATGCGCCCATCATATCTATACCTTACGAGGATCTACCACCCAAAGCCCAGGCCAATTATACACCTGTGCCTTCGCCCGGCCACGAGTCGCCTGTCCTTGAGGGTACTATAGACCCAGAGGCAGGTAAAAATACTCCGCCACCTTTACCCAACTGGGGAGACCGTCCACGTCAGAGACCAGTTAAAACTGGGTATGTCATCCAAACGCAGGTACCACCCGAAATTAGAACAGAGCACCGAAAGGCCTCGACCATGGACTTTACACGGGTTAATAAACACCCTCGTAGACGTGTTAACGACGACGAATTTAATCGCTTCTATAACACCGCCTTACACCAACCCGCAAAGGATTTCTACTCTGATGAGGTGACCGAACTTAATAAAGCGGGCGACGATTACACCATTAATATGGAAATTGCCCATGCCGAGCACCGTACGGACGACGTATCATATTTTGCTAATATGATCGCGACCAAGCAGAAGCACATTGATCAGCTACTTCAGGCCCAACGTGAACAAGACCACCGGGATAACCAGAAATACAAGGGACAGATCAGTCGACTTAAGTCGAACTGGGATGCCAACAGCAAGCAAGTCGAGTTCATAAAGATCCATGACCTCGACACACACTAACCCGTACGCTAAATGCCTTTACGGTCATGCTGGAGACAAATGATATCGCTCCCCAGCAATGGATTTCTGCTGTAATGCAGTCATTTTATCCTGCAGGAACAAGTTATTTAATCCTGCAGCGACATCAGCATGAGCTAGACACCTGTCGTGACTGGCCAGCTGTGTGCTGGTTAGTTACGTCCTTATTAAACAAAGACATGCGTAGTCCTGGACTGAGTTCAATTCTAACTGAACCAGTCGAGAATACTCCCATTCAGAGTTATATTTTGAAACTCGATGCAGATCTGAAGCGTCCTAAAATAACAAAGGACAAAGCTCAGAAATGGTATGAGTTCCTGGCTATGCATGTGTTCTGTAAGAACATAAAGAACAACGACCGGGAAAGTTTGTACACTGAGTTGCGACGTAAGTACGCAACTGAGAGTCGAGACAAGAGACACGAAACAAAGTTCCACCTGTCTCGACTTAAGTGGGAACAGTTTATGATACTGTATCCACTCTTTACCCAGCTCACCGAGTAAATAGAAAATCGTGCGAGCTCCCTGATCAAGGATATCTCTCACGACAGACGTCGGATGATAGGCCTCATCAGACACGTCCTAACCAGACACGCACTCGCGACGCTACTCAGTCAACGCGGCCCAATAAACGGGTACGCGCGGAGCCGAAGGACAAGGAACCTCCATATAAGGAGATTAAGAAATGTGCCGACGCACAGTGGGGGTATGACATGTACCAATTGACCCCTAACGGTTATTGGAATGGAAGACATGCACCCAACTGTACACACTTCCTTACGAAGTGCGACAAGTGTAAGAAGACCTATGGCTATCATGCCAAAGTCTTGCCACAAGAAGCCCGACATTAAGTTGGAGTGAAAGTACTACCAGGTACAATCGTTACAAAGAAGATACAACGACTCCTTAGATGAGCATGTAATAATCCCTGTATATTGCAACGGAAAGAAAGTCCTTACAGAAAGTCCTTGCAGAAAGTCCTTGCATTGATTGATCCTGGTTCAGAAATTTCATGTATATCCGACTGGTCTGCATTAATGACAGACATTGAAAGGCGAACTCAAACCACTCACCTTATTCTAGCAGATGAAAAAACTTCTAAGTGTGATACCATGGCCACAGATGTTAAAATCTCCCTGGCCGATGATAGAAATATCACGACTCAAGCTGTGATCGTTAAGATGTCACAGAAGTACGACATTATAGTCGGAATGAGCGATTTGCTCACGTTAGGGATAACCGTAACAGGCTTACCCAACAACATAGATCCATTAAAGGATCAGTCAGACGATAATTGTCTAAAACCATATACACCACCATCGGACACAGTCAAAGAATTAATTCCTGGCTTTGCCGATAAGATAATGGATCTTATATTAGTAAATAAGCAGATAAAAATAACCGACTGGGCGAAATTTCTCTTCAACGACGGATACGTCAGCCTTGACTTAACCAAGGTAAACTTTACTAAACTCAAATGTCCTTTAAGAAACTATGTTTCTTGGAGACATGAAGCTGTAGTTAAAGAACAAGTTGAGAAATGCTTAGCCGAAGGGGTAATCGAAATCAATTACCAACAAACGGAAGTTAACTTAGCATTATTGGCAGTTGATCAACACAACTCTGACGGATTGTTTAAGAAAGTCAGAGTATGTCTAGACATGAGCCCAATAGATAAATTATTGCCGACTCATAGTTTTCATCTCCCTCGTATAAACGAGTTACTGAGACGAATGGAAGGTGCTACGGTGTTTACAACCATAGACTTGACACAGGGGTATCATCAAATGCAAATTTATAAACCCCATCGTAGGTACTTTAGTTTTACTTGAAAGGGTAAACAATACAGGTTTAGAGGAGCACCTTTCGGGGTGCACTTTTTACCATCATTCTTCCAGCAAGTAATGGAAGTAATGTTTACAGACATGCCTAATGTGCAAGTCTACATAGGTGGCATAGTCATCTTTTCGAAGACTAAGGGCGAACATGCCGCATTACTCAGACGAATCCTTCAGAGACTCAACGAACAAAACTTCAAGATTAACGAGAAGTAATATCACTTCGAAATGAGCGAAATACAGCTCTTAGGCTATCGGATCTGAGGAAGGTATTAATATCGACCCCGGTAAGGTGGAATACCTGTTAGATTGGCGAACACCAACTACAGGAAGAGATATAAATAGCATGTGTGGATTTGTAAACTTCATCTCTGATGAAGTACCACACTTAGCTGATTATCTTAAACCCTTTGGACACTTAAGATGTCATAAAGGTGAACTAGAAAACTTGTGAACCAAAGAGCGTGATGACGCATTTAAAGCGCTCATGCACGCAGTCCAACAAGTCCTTGTTGTACAAGGGCCAGTCGGTGGTGTACCGTTTGAAATAGCAACGGACGCATCAGACTTAGCACTCGGAGGAGTAATAAACCAGGTTATAGATAATAAGCCTATGTATATACAATTCTTTAGCCGAGCAATGAATGTATCACAGTTGAATTATCCAACTTTGAAGCAAGAACTACCAGCCATAGTAGCAGCTTTAACACACTTCCGTGATTAATTATACGGAACAGCTTTTACGCTGATGTGTGATCAGAAGTCCCTGCAATTTATGAAGGAGATGAAGCCAGACTCTCAATCACTGAGTCGGTGGCATGATACGATATCAAAGTTTCATTTCGATATCAAACATCTACTAGGGATACATAACCATTTACCGGATATGTTATCAGGCTTCGTTCCGGACTTTAATAAATCCGTACATGAGTCACTAGCCACTGACTGGAAATGTATTCCCAGGTGGTTTGAAATGGCTCAAAAAGATATTTGGGCCACATACAATTGACATGTTTGCTGCACATCATAATGCACAACTAAATAATTATAGGACTTTAAATCATTCTTTAGGAGATGCCTTTCAAATGGACCTCTTCAAACATAATGCGTGGGCTAATCCACCATGGCAGTTAATTGCCTAATTGTTAAATTACGTTCAAATACACAAAGCTACCATCACGTTGAAATGCCCGTTACGGAGTTCGGATACGTGGCTCAGTAAATTGAAAAGCATAATACAATGCGAGCCAATATATTTAGATAGGAAAGTAGATACTTTCCTATATCAGGGTACCCGTGCCGTCCAGAAGACGCCATGAAGACATACTATAATATGTCGTGTAGGTCCTATTGGAACAACCAAATGGACCCCTTCTGAGACCTTCCTTAAAATGGTCAAAGAATCGGAGATTCCACTCTCCTCTAGATTGAACGTTAAGCAGTTCAAAGGCAACACAGCACCTGAAATATATGCACAAGAAATACAATCTACTACTGAGACTACAGTTAAGAAGCGTCAGTCTCTAGCTAGGACTCTATTAAATAGCATAAAGTCCAAGCCCGAAGTCTTTCAAACACTTTTTCTAAAGGGATTAATGAAAGATAATCCCGAAGTATATACACATATAATGCGACTATTAAATAAGTCAGGCGTATCAAACACACATAAGCGCACACATGACACTCGTGCGAAAGAAGGACATGCGTCTGGAAACACTACAGACTTAGAGACCACGCAAGTGGATTCTCAACACCCTACCTTTATTCTGGAGGAGCAGAATGATAAAAACATTCTTACTTGGCTGACGCAAAACCATAAGCTGAAGCAACAGAACGTAGTAGACGCACTTAAAGATGCTAAGCGAAATGGGATCGCGCACCCTAAGCTGGCAACTTTAGTTGACAGAGTATATCAGTCATGTACAGACTGTGATCTCAACCAAATTAAGCGCTATGGATTCGCACCGCTTAAGAGTGTGACTGAAGATGTTCTATGGCGCAGGGTCATCATTGATATAGTTGGCCTGCCTACGTCCGAGCACACAGGCGACAGTTACGTATGCCACTTCTTTGATGTGGCGTCACGGTATAACTTGCACTATCCTTTAAAGGACAAGAGTACGCAGACCGTGGCAGAATTATGTTGCTATGTCTTTGCTGACCACGGGTGGCCAGGTATCATGTGTACTGATAATGGGTAGTATCGGATTCAGCTTTAGCTGTGTGTTCATATACACCAAAGCCTTGTGATCAGTCAACACTGAAAAGCGTTGACCTTCGAGATGATCCCGGAAGTGTGTGAGACCGTATACCAAGGCCAATAATTCCTTCATGGGTGTTGCGTAATTGCGCTGTGCTGCGTTGAGGGTCTTGCTGAAGAATATTAGGTATTGCTTCTTCCCTCCAATACCGTAG
>NW_014040156.1:74165-77451 GCF_001186125.1 Sphaeroforma arctica JP610 | reverse complement strand
TATATATATATATATATATATATATATATATATATATATATATATTATTATATATTATGTGTGTTGTGTGTTGTGTGTTGTTGTGTTGTTGTGTGTGTGTGTGTGTGTGTGTGTGTGTGTGTGTGTGTGTGTGTGTGTGTGTGTGTATGTATGTGTATGTGTCAAAATAAGTCTACGCATATTGCTACATGATAAACCGCTCGTGACGATACATCATATCTGTCAAAGCATATTTACTCACCCATATGATTGCTCAATGGTATACATCAACCTTGCTGCGATGTGAGGCGGGGTGGGGTATTGTTCTAGCAGTATTTTTGGGTATTCGAAGGTCTCCAATTGACCCAGCCATCCCTCTAACTCTTTCAACTTCATTGCTTTTTACTACTTATTTTATATAACTCCTTGTGGCCGGATACCTCCTAGATGGAACAGTATATATTCAACAGGGCTACCCTAAAAACTGGATAACCCTGCATAGTACACACATGATGATGATGATAAAATGATGAGTCATGGCCCTCTGGATTAGGGTCGCGAGCAGAAATCAGGTTTCTTCCGGCGACTCGTAAATTGCAGAGACTTAAATCCAGAAGGCCATGGATGAGTTTTATGGTGGTCTCTGGATTTGGGTCACTGCTAAATTTACGATTTGTTGTCGGAAAGAACCTGATTTCTGCTCGCGACCCCAATCCAGAGGGCCATGACTCATTTAGTATGTATGATACACATCTAGAACTATTAGAATTATTATTGGCTTATAGGTTTTAAATTGAATTTTTAACTGAGGGATATTTCACTTAAATATTTGATCTCCAATTGATTTCTCTGCTGCACATACTACTAGAACGAGAATACAGAATAATTTAAAAAATGGTCATCCAAATACTTTTTTAGAAGCCTTTGAGCCAAATTAGCAATATATCTTTTGGACAAAACAATAATTTTTGACCAGGAGAGGGCGACTGACAGTATATGTGAAAATAGGAAGCCGTTGAAGTAAAATATGAAATTATGCATATTTCGTAGTACGTACTACATGAACGAGATCCAAAATAGTAAATATTTCTTAATTATGTATGTAGTACTCTTTTAAGCCAATCATATCGATTTTTCTATAGCTTATTATTCATTGGCTTATTCTGTCATTGGCGTATCAGCATCGAATTTAAACTTCGCGTGTACGAGGCGTTCAGAGTTCAGGACTCCAGGACTCCAGGGACCAGGGCTTGAGAAGTTCACTGTTCAGCTTTCAGGCAAAGTATTTTATTTTAGGACTTGTGTATTTTCAGAAAAAGCCTCCATTCCATATTTTTATCACCGGGGGTATAAAAAGGATAAAAAAAATACAAAGGGGTTTTTTTATTAAAAAAAACAAAAGAGAGGAAAATTAGGGCTTTCGCATAGCCGAAACAGCTTTTGTCTTTGCTCTTAAAAAAAATTAGGCTCTTTGACTTTTGAGTCTTCGTTGTCAAGAAATGATGGCGGTTTTATAAACATACATTTTGTGTATTTTTTCTTTACTACACACAATAATGACAAGAATCAGACGATAATAATTTTAGAGCATTTGAGAAATGGGAAGTATATTTTTTAGTTGTAGTCTGCGTATTTTTATATACTCGTATTTATCTCCGTGTGTAGAGTATTACAGAGATAGGTCGAACAACGTGCACACTGTGCACGGTATACAGCAAGAAAGTAGCGCCTCTGCGTAAGGAACATATATAATCATATATTACTAAACATACAGTGCACAACATACTAACAAGTACTATGTCAGACCGTATCGATGAGGAGACTGTCAAGTCTGCCTCGAAGATGTTCGAAGACATGTCCCTGTGTGAGTTAGGTCCCGAGAATAACGCTGAGCCTAGCAACAAAGCTGCTGTGAGAAACATCGATGATATGTCTATAGGCGAAATTGTACGGGATCTAGAGGCACGCGCGCCTGAAGGGTCAGGGGTGGAGAATCGCACGGATAGCAGTCAATTAAACCAACAAGAGAATGGTACGAATATGTTCCAAACTTCGAAATCAAGCCAGGATGACCTTAAGTTCCTGATGAGTATGATAGGAGCATTGGTATGTATTCTGTGGTTTCTGTCTAATCTTCTCTGTGATGGTTTGAAGACTTGTAAGTGGCTGCGTATTAATAAGCAGTCGTGAACATACTATATTGTTTGATTGCAGTTTCTTGATATCTGTATCGTGTTTAGTAGCTTATCTGTGATGGTTTGAAGACTTGTAAGTGGCTGCGTATTAATAAGCAGTCGTGAACATACTATATTGTTTGATTGCAGTTTCTTGATATCTGTATCGTGTTTAGTAGCTTATGCAGGCATATCAGTCTTCTTGACATGGTGGTGGAAGTGCTATGTAAAGTATATTCTTTCATGACTTATTTCAAGCCTGGCTATTAGTTGATGCGAACCAGAGCAACAACCAGAAAGGTCAGAGCATATGTATATGTATATATATATATATTTCTATATTTCTATATTTCTATATACATATATATATATATATATATATTGTGTGGGTGTATGTGTCGCCCGAATACATATTTAAATCTAAATATACTCATTTTCTGTGTATCTATACCTTTAGTACACACGAATACATACGCACATATTTATATATATATATATATCTATATATATATATATCTATACATACATATATATATATATATATATATATATATATGTATATTATATATATATATCTATATATATAAATATATATGTGTGTGTGTGTGTTTTTGTGTGTGTGTGTTGATATGTATGTGTGTTGATGTGTTCGTGTTTGTATGTGTGTGCGTATATATATATATATATATATATATATGAATGTATGTATGTATGTATGTAATTTTTTTATATTGATATGTATTTATACATACACGTGTATATCTAAATATACATGTACCAATACATGCTTATGTAAATGTACATTTACATATATCTATATATCTATGATATTTATTTGCGGGTGTGGGTGGGTGTGTGTGTATGTATATATTTATCTATCATATATGAAATGTGCATAAAAAATATTAATATATATATATATATATATATATTTGTGTGTGTGTGTTTGTATGTGTGTATATATATATATATATATATATCTTATACATATATATATAATTATCTATAGAGATATATTTAGATATATATATATATATGAATATATATATATAGATATATATATGTATATATGTACTATATATATATATATATATATCAACATTTGTATGTATGTATATATATATGTGTGTGTG
>NW_014040156.1:67059-73876 GCF_001186125.1 Sphaeroforma arctica JP610 | reverse complement strand
CATATGCACATATATATATATATATATATATATATATATATATATTGTTCCCGAGGTTGGTAGTGGATTTATAACATCGACCTGTGTATTATTTATCTCTATTCATACATCGGGATGTCCTTCTCGCTGCAGCATGATGATGCGCAGACAGACGGGGGTCAGTTGGGTTCTCGACTTCCTCAGGAGCAAAACACTCTACCGCGGAATACACAAATATCTGTTCAAAATTCTCAAACGGAGCAATATTTTCCTGGTCTAGAGAATATGTCGCAGCTAAGCGATATTTCTGAAGTGAGTAGTGCCTCGGGTTTCGTTTCTGTTTCACACAGAGACTCTGCGTCTATTCCCGTATTGCCTACAACAAGCACATTGAGAACTTCGGCTGTGGGAGAGTGTGCTATGTCTGGACCCGAGGTCGAAAAATTGTTTGACGCTATTGAGAATAACTTTTATGAATACATTGAACATCAGCTGAGTTCAAATATGGTCAGTGCGAATGCAACCAATGTACAAGGCTCGCGCCCATTGATTATCGCAGCGAAGATCCCTATACTAAGAATTATGAGGCTTTTGATTAACTATGGAGCGGATGTCAATCAAACCGACAATAATGGTAACTTTTCTTCCCTTTTGGGGGTTTGCGTTCTCGTCAAGCATGTATGTTTTGATCCAATTTCTTGTACTTATTCTTCGGCTACCAAGTGTATATTAGGTGCGCAACGCTGACAATGAAGCATTGGCACATTTTTAATTACATTATTTTAGCTTATATATTGAACGTTTGCATGATTACAATTCGTATAGATGTATGTACGTACTAATTAGAAACACGACCACATCTGCCATGTAGGATGGACCGCTATGCACTGGGCCGCTCGTAGGAGCAACCGGGAAGCTGTTAAGCTGTTGCTGGACGTTGGTGGGAATATGGACCTAATAACGAGGGAGGGTAAATCGGTGAAAGATGTTGCACTTGAGGCTGTGAGTTCGAATAGAGGTATGCATTTTCAGAAAATTCATCTGCAAACTAACTTAGAGCGGTTTCACATTCTGTCGATGTTGCAAATATAAACCATGATTAGGGAGTTTACACTAGTTTGCGCACTCATGTCGGCTCAGTAGTTGTCTGTCAATTATCGCTTGGTATCGATGTCGTGTTGTAAATCGCAGCTACACATCGGGTACTACAGACTACCAAATATGACGAAGGCAGCGCAAACGAGCTGAGCAGCTGTTGCAGTAGAGTGGCGTACATTACGCCCGATCTGCTCTGCTTTTGCTAATTCTGCTTTGTCATCTTATTTTTCCTTTCACAGGTGACGTTTTGATCTCGGAATCAGGGATGCTAAATGTAAATGGCCTCAGCGGCAGCACAAATTATTCTGGTGGCAATCAGGCTAAATCGCACAGGTTACCAAGTATACCTTCATTCAAGCTCGATTGCAACTCCAAGATCTTCACCGATCCAAACTATCAGCCTGACGACTTACAGTCAGGCACACGCCAGAGCTTAGGCTCCCACCAATCACTAGGACATGAGTATCAGGGGAACTTCGACACACGGGATAACTTTGTGAATTCACCTGGGAGCACCCGTGCTTCCCTGTCGGGACTGGTATGTTACAGATGCAACGTATATTAACTTATTGGCGTATAGTTTTTTTTTGTTTTGTTTTTTGATACCCCTTATGCCTCGAAAAGTTTGTGTATTCATCATTTTTCCTTCTGTATTTGCAGGGAGATGGCTCGGCAACCCCCGTAGACGAGTTGAATAACTTTTTATTCGCTCAACAACAAGCTGGTGGCGGGTTTTCACCAAACACTGCGAACAGCCACACTCTGACTCAGGCAAACTCTATGCCTATGGGTAGCAATTTCAGTATGTAGTAATCGGACCTCCTTTTGTATGTGCGATGTACATATACTTTCGGTCTGGTTGCTCAGGCTTGAGAAACCGTTCTTAGTGTGAATTTCACAAGTGCACAGTGCACGCACACCGCCCCAACTACCAATATTGGAAAACATGGACCTAGCCGCTAACTCGTCAAAAGCAGTACAGGTTTTGCATATGTGTGATTTGACGTGAAGATAAATTTGGCTTCATTTGTCTTTGTGTATAAGTGTCTCATGCAACGCTGGCCACTCAAGTATACTCGTTTTTCTATCAACACATTTTATCATCTCCCGCGTATAGATGGATCTGGCGGGAGCTTGAATGCTATGCTTGGCCAAACGGGCGGCATAGCGTCTCCGAATCAATATCATGGCTCACAACCGGGCCTTGACGAACTTTCCTTTAATGACTTTCAAGCGAACTCACAGAGGCGCATGACCGCACCTCAAGCGAACAACAATTACACGAATATGGTATGTTGTCGTCTTGCCTAACCTCGTTCACTATTGGTTGGTTTCTTGTCTGTTATTATAGGCTGATTTTTATACTGGAAATACTTGTTTGGCCAAAGCCCCTGCCGTTTAGAGTTGCGGACGGTAAAGTGATAACCCTACCACACTGTCAACTAAAATACCACTGTCAACTAAAATACGTTGCATAATTTTCCCATGGCAAGTATTATACTTTGTACTGGAGCAGACGAGTGTTTTTTTTCTTCTGTTGCGCCGTGCCTGATCGCTCCGTTCGTTTGCGTGCAAACTACTGTATTTTTTGTCTAGGTGTTGAGTCAAGATTATAAGCCGATTACAAAATCACAGAGAAGTCTAAGCACCTGTAGCAATGTTTACCACTCCGGAGCCTGGTGATTTTATAAATTTCATGTGCGCCAACTTCAACAACGCAGTAGTTGGTGTACGATTCTTTGCTAAACCAATCTTACTATGTTCTGCAGGGCGGGGACGTATTTCAGCCGCCATCATTTCCCTCAATGCGTCGAACCACTTTAGACAGCTCAATGACCGTGCCGCAACAGCATAGGCAACAGGTGTACACTCTCAATTCATATCCCTCCATAAACTCTGCCGGGCATTCCCCTAGTGTCAGTCCACACACGTAAGTTGTTTCTGTCCTTTGTTTGTATCAGATATCACTGGTGGATGTCTGAGTGCGCAATTCCGTGCGTTCTTCCTGGTACTGTTGCTCGTGTATGATTGACAGAATTAAAATCCGAACTTTATGTGAATTTTAATGAATATTCTATGGTCGGTGAGTCAATTGCGTATACACTTACTGAACGACGTGTTCTGATGGGTGTTGAAAGTTGCAGTTATTTTCTATCTACATGGCGGATGCAACCGGTGATCGGATATATGGCTGTCCTGTTTCTGCAATTAGGTTGAGATTTTGCACTAACTATACCTGTCGGGGTAAAAAAACATGCAGGTCACCGCACACTCAAAGATCGCCGAAGATGACCAATCGCACATCTTTGTCTGGGGCACATGCCACTCTAGGTATCCCATACCCGGTGTCACCAGGAAATCAACGCAACACTTCATCACAGAGCTATGGACAGAATGCATTATATACGCATGGTTCCAGTGCTTCTCCGGCATTCTCGTCCGGTGCACAGGGATCGAATATGTACAACTCGAACAACAACGTGGGGTCGGGGGTATTGTTCTCGCACAATCAAGCACACGGGCACATGTACGGTAATGTCGGCTGGAACCCCGTACAATCAGCAATGAACTCGGGCGGGGCGGGAGGTCACATGCCACCGAGTACGCCGGATCGATTATGCATAGAGTGCGGCACTTCGAAAACACCTCAGGTATACCGTTCGTGTCTTAGGTAGAATACCTCATTGTTTTGTCTTGTCAGGAAATTGGGAATAGGTATCTAATCATTCTCGTGATTGTTTGTGAACCTGTTTTAATTTTTTTGCCTTTGAGTGTTGTCAAGCATTGTACTTGACATAACAGGTGCTTCCTCGCATTCGTACAATGCTGATGTGGTCGTTCTCGAGCACCGTTCCGCAGATCCGTGCAATATTTTAAGATAATACCTTCCTCGCTACTTCCAACCTATTCGTCTCGAGTTTTTTCATGGGCAGATGGAATGTGTCGCATTCCCATGTTGTTTACATCTCTAAACTCACTTGCAATGATCCGGTTATTATTATAGTGGCGAAGGAGTGAAGACGGGTCGGTTTCACTGTGCAATGCATGTGGATTGAAACTAAAACATAAACTCAAGAAGCAGCAGAAGCTGAAGGAGAGTAACGCAGCTAAAGAAAATGAAGGCAAAGAGAAAGCACAAGACAACAACACCTCCAAAAAGAATACTTGATCCGGGCCGAAGGAGTAATACACAACAGGTGTAGGCCAACTCACTGTCAAGTTAACAGAACTTGCAAAGGAAACATTGGTCGAAGGCCAAATTCTTGTTTGCTGAGACTAACGTCGCTTTTTCGTCATTCTATGGGTTTTTTTACTCCAATGGGACTGCCATATGTGTTGTCGCGACATGATTCAGCTACTTTGGTCATTCTGTAAATGCGTGTCTGAAGCAACCGGGATACTGATTTTTGCCGCCGGTCAGCGTTGTTCCAGTATTCATACGTGGAACTTATTCGCATTCGTGTGAGGCCCTTTTGTATTGGGATTCATGCTTGCGGACTGCAATCAAGCACATAAAGACTTCTGATCAATTGATAATTGATCAGGCTGGCCGAATCAAAATGCCGCAGTGTGGCAGCACCGCCCAGGTGTCCTCTTTGTATCTCTGCAGGGGAAGGTATATCACTTAATGGTATATCTCTTGATAGAAAGAATAAAAAAATCAACGATGAGTAGTGCATCGTATGCCCATGCATGGACTGGCCATACCAGTAGTTGAAAGGTGTGCATCGAGGCCATACACATATTCTAATTGAGGGAAGAACTGATTTTTATTTTATGCTGGTTAACTTCATTTTAATGAATTTGCCAACCATGGCCTCTACACCAACAGAGATCTGTATTTATGTTATCGAATGATAAGCCTGGTGATATCGCATTCCTTGTATTCCTTTGCTTGCTCCGGGCTGTATTGTCGATGTGTCTGCGATGAGAGAGCTGATCTGCCCTGTAAATCGGTGGTTTAAGTCTGCAAATGAAAACTTGATAACACTATTTAAACTTTTCAAAGCACCGCGCCATATGGAAGGATAGGCTAGTTAAAGTATATAGCTTGCGAGACAGAAGTCTATAGAAGTAGGCCAACGTGCTTGTTCAACGATAAATATACACCTCGTATCTGTAAAGTTCATGCATCGGGCTCAGAAACAGCGATCCCATTTAATACATCGAAAACGAAACTTAATTGCATGCTACCATAGTGTCGAAGCACAGACATATTCCTCAGTTTCAAGCAGAAATTGATGAAACGGGAATTTACTGGCCACTTCTTCCTATCGATCTTCCCCGAACCACTACAACGGCTATGAGAGCCATACCATATGTACATACATTGTATCCTATCTCCTTTGAAATAGATGATATTATCCCTATATATCGTTCGAAAGTACACTGCATTACTAAACCGAAATGCTTTAGCACCGGGCCGCTTTTGACGCGTATATTGGTACCACGATAGGAGTGTCAAATAAAAATTCCCCCCCCCCATACACACACTCATTGTAAGAATAAAAACGATATAGTATACCGTGCTCATTGGCGATATTTAAATATGCTCTGGAAACGTTGATTCAGCTATAAAGGCGATATGCAATTTAGCCCAATCGCTTAGATAAAGCTTCATTGCGCTAGTTCTCAACGATGCGTTTGGACATACTCAACACGACTATCAAAATTTGATTTTCTAATTATTTAAAATGCTGTATTTGGCCGTATGCGTTAGGCACAACGCATTTTGCATTAAATGCGTAGCGCATAATTCATGATCTTCTTCATGGAATGCGAGGGCAGATAATATAGTGGTCTATCTGAGCTGAGATCAGACGCTTCGCCTTAGGATTCAAGCTCATTTTCCGAGGACTTGGTGTTTTATCGTTATTTTTAATGCAAACTTAAATATTCGGATCGCATTGGTCTACACACCCAGATAATATATTCATTTTTAAATAGAACCCCTTGTTAAGAACGAAACATATGTAATTGAGAATGTGTATTCGTGTGATGTGCCGTTCTCTAACATTGACAACACAATACATATACAATACATTGATAAAAAAAAATTATCGTGCCAGAGTTGAAGTATTGTCGTTCTCGATGGCACCCTCAGAATCTGGAAACTATCCGTATTAGTGTTCCTGTGATTAAATTTAAGTTGACCTCGGACAGGAGACAAATGTTTCCTAGCACGAAGAGTAAATTGCGGACAAGTACATTCTATCCAAGCTGCCAAGTCTCAGCTTTGGCTGACATGGAAGTACAATATGAAATTAAGTTGACGTGTCCGACTCATGTTGACAAAAAAATTTCACTGCAAATCTTCTAGCGCGAAATAGAAAATCAGGGGCATTCAGTCACAAGCCAAAATATTCTCTGCATCTCCGCTCGTCTAATCATAAGGCGGCCGGAATCAGTCCAAGATTCGGTTAAACACTTGGATTGATGCAGGCGTTGGGTCAATTCCACTACAATCACAATAAAATGTTAACATCAAAGAGGATGGGGGGTATACATCATCATGAAGTATTACCGGGTCAAATTTTATATCAAGTATTCACAAAACATATCCCAATTTAGACATTGGTAATCAGCTAAGTGGATATACCTAGTGCTATCAAGGTGGCTACTTTTTACTTTCTACATAATATCTGTATAGCAATTGTGGTTCAGTTGATAATATGTACAATTTTGCATTGCACAGGATATGAACTTACAGAAACGTCTTAAATTATGCTGCAGAACAATA
>NW_014040156.1:61385-66918 GCF_001186125.1 Sphaeroforma arctica JP610 | reverse complement strand
GCCGCAACCCGAATAAAGCGCGTCGAGCTTTTCTCCAAAGCTTGAAGAGGTCAGTGCAATGAGGTATGAATCGCACCCTCCGGCGAGAACGCCTGTGTTGTTTGCGCTTGTGCAGTGTTGAGTGATTCCACGTATGTGTTGCACGCTATATGTGTGTGATCTATCTCCGATAGGCGCCAGTAAATAGGGTGGGTATCTGACGTCCAGCATTCGAGTATCTTTCCCTCACTGTCAGATAATCCAGACTCTTTCAGAGCTGAAAAGCCACCTATGCGCATTGAGTGGCCGGAGTATTGCCTTGACCAAGTGCTTGAACTTGCGTGACCACTCGGCTTTCGTAACTGCTAAACTTTCCCGGTTATTGCGCAATAAGCCACGCTCAGCCTGCCAGCGCTTAATTTCTTTTCGAAGGAGTATCGGCGCCATCCATCGTGTACATTCGACGCACGCCAGACATGTATGAGGCCACGGATTCGAGTTGATGACCATGCATGCCCAGCCAGCCGATGAACAACAGCCACAAGTCTTCGCCTGCCGGCAGGTTGCTTGCAAGGATCTCCACCGAAAATATCAGACCTTCAAGTGCCATTGGACGGTATTGCTACTGGCGCGAGTTCGAGCTGCTGTGGCTAGTTGAAAGACTTCCTGTAGAAAGTGACGTACTGGTGCGCCTGTCATCGTAGGTGTGAACGCGGTCGGGAGACTGATATCCGATGCAAATAGCAGAAAGATGGGGCGACCTACGCAAAGGGTGTAAGTTAAGCATAACCGCGATTAGTGCTATGTACAACATTTTATTAAATACACGATAAAGTGCTATTTACAATACTAC
The DNA here is from genome assembly GCF_001186125.1 of Sphaeroforma arctica JP610. Lineage (NCBI taxonomy): Eukaryota > Ichthyosporea > Ichthyophonida > Sphaeroforma > Sphaeroforma arctica. Next base: position 66,086 of record NW_014040156.1, on the reverse strand, counting down.
TCCGTGTTGAGTTGCGAACGTGGCTTCTTGTAGTCGTGCACGGTGACCGAGCGTTATTGGGCACAGATGCATAAGGCGTAGGGAACATTGCTCTTGCATCATTCAGCCGATCGCGGGATATGTAGTCAGCGATCTCGTTGTTAACCTCTGGTACATGTTCGCAGGCGATCTCAAATGCTTCAATCTCCGTCAACATCCGCAGAAGACCGAGCATTTCTGTGACTGGGCTGGTGAGCGACTTTAAATTCGCAACGGCCCCTTCATTGTCAAATAGAACCAATACACTTCGACCTTTTCACATTGATACAAATTTATCAGCCATGTTAAAAATCGCCAACATTTCCAGCGCGGTTATGGTGAACAGTTTACCCTCTTTGGCGATGGGGTAATGATTGTGCTGTTGACGTTTCAGAAGTACCACTCTCCTGTGGACATGAAATCTTCTGCCCCTACAGAGGTACATGCATCTGCGGCGACCGTGATCGTCAGGGCAGGACGGCCGAGAAGAGATATGCCAGTCCATCTGTTGATAATACGGATCCAGGAACGGATATCTTGGCGCACTTCTTGAGAAACTCTAATGTGTTTGTAGTGAGAAGGGTTATTGCACAACAGCCAGAAAATTCGAGTAGAGTATGGTCGTGCTTAAGAAATATAGCACAAAGCCAAATGAGGGCGAGGCAATTTCATGTACGGTTACGGTTTTGCGCGAGCGACATGCATGTATAAGTGACTTGTAAGGGCGCAACTTCTGTGCGCTAAGACCGGTGCGCGCCAAGATATCTATAAGTTGTATTCGGTGAAGGTAATTAAAGTAACCGATTTTTCAAAGGCGATCGGAATGCCCAAGAAGCAAATAGTGCGCAGATATTGGCTGCTTCCCATATGTCCATGCCTGGCCTGTGGATAGCCAAGAAATCGTCAACAAAGCGGCGAAGGTCCAGGCCCGTAGAGAAAAAGATAAAATCTAGTGCGGAGCCCAGGCGCTCAAACAGCTGTGGACTGCTGTATAGGTCAAACTCAAATCCGAATCCAACCAGCTGTTTGTCTTGCGGCCGAATTCGAATTAAGCACCGCTGATTGAGTGCCGCAGCTACATCATCAAGTACTTTGCGGAGCTTGACATAGCTGAGTTCTCTGGAGGCTATCTTAGAGTTGATACTCGAGTGACGAGGGTAGGATAAGTGGAGAATCCAACGGCGCTTAAGAAAGCCGTCGGATCCTATTTTGGATAATACCCCGATCAGGGATAAGTAGTATTTTAGGTATTTACGTACTTCTGCTGTCGGTATATATGGCCGATAAGTACGGTTTGTTCCAGTTCGGTTGCAACTGAGGCTTGTAGCCATGGTATGTGCTCGCTATGTAATAAGCCGAGCCTCAACATTAGACTCTATGTTATAAACGTACTCTTAAGCAGTACGCAACTTATAAACGTACCCTTAATAGTACGAGGAACTTAAGTTTCCTAAATGTACTCTTAATAGTACCAGGAACTTAAGTCTCCTAAAATGGGTTTTAATGGTTTTATTAATTAGACCTTTTCCATTTAACATATCAGATATTTGGATGAGGCTATTAAAAGGCCTCAGTAAAATACCAAACAAAAAAAGAGTTGGTCTAGTTATATTAATAGAGCTTTATTTACTTTCCAATTTTATTTATATCTGAATACTTCGGTAGCGAGATGGCTCAACCGAATATAGGTTTCTAGGGACTATTAACGTTACCTAGTTGATCTTCCGATAAGCCAACCAGATGTGCCAGTCTGATGAAGGCTAAGTCGGTAATTCTTGATAGTGGCAAGTTATTGGTTAAGACAATAACTAAGGACGTCAAGAGTATTTTTGTTTTTATTTATTTATTTATTCTAAAGATAGGATTTAATGAGTCTCTCGGATTCACCCCAGAATAGAGCGACAACGAAACACTAAATAAAATCCCTTCGGCGGAAACAGTACTGAGAGGATTATATATAGGCAATGTCTCAGCCTCACAATCCCTCAGAGTATTGCTGTTTTCACGAGGCAAACCTAACTTTATTAAGCGTCTCATTTCGATTATTTATATTGATATTTACACGATATTTAGAATTTACCTACGCGTTTGTTTGTTCTAAGGCATTAGTATCGCCTTTATTAGACCGAATCTTACACATTTTAAAGTTAGCAAAAGTATTAATTACTTAGACTACTTAAGCGTAAAGGTAAGTTAACTACCACAACATTTTTTTCTCTTGTCTAAGCTAGTCGTTAAGAGACAAGCTAGTAGTCATAAGTTAAGATTATGACCAAGAAAGACAACACTCCTTCTAAGAATGAAGATTGAGAGAGAAGTCGCTAGCGCTGCCGCAGCTATTACTGCTGCACAAGCAACCGACGCCGCTACTGATGCATTTAAGCGCACTGTAGCCAAAGTACTTGCCTCTGACAATTATAGTCAAAAGGACAATGCTTCAGATAAGGAAGTAACCACTCCGCTTAAGGAGACTACTCCTGCTGACAGAGCCAACTATTGCCTCAACTTCAAAGCTTGCAATAACGAAGCCAAGAAGTGAGACAAGGGATACGTCTCAAGACGCCCCATCCCATTCTTCTGACAAAAATCAGAAAGGAAAGTCCCCAATTATGAGGGCGTCCCCAATTATAGGGGACAAGGACAAATCTCAGAAGGAACCTATTATGGAACCAGAAGAGAAGGCAAGCTCAAGTAGCAAAACCGAATCTACGTCCGAGACTTCTAAGCCGAAGCACAGAAGTAAGTTAATTACTAAATACGCTGATCTTAAGAATCAGTTAGCTACTATTATGAAAGACTTGACTGTCGATCATGTAGATCAACTAGATAGATCAGGAAAACATACACAGCGCTTACGCGAGCATGTTTCCACGGGCATTACTGAAGCCCTACAGAAGTGGACAGAACGTCGACAGGCAATTACGCCCAAAGACTCAAGCTCGACACCTGAATCATATGATCCAAAGGTGCACAGCGTCGATATACCGTACGAGGCATTACTGCCAGAAGAACAGGCTAATCATTCGCCTGTTCTGACACCCGGCCGTGAGTCACCTGTCCTCAAAGGTATTATAGACCGAGAGGTAAGGAGATATACTCCGCCACTTGTACTCAATTGGGAGGATAATCGTCGGAAACCAGTTAAGACTGGGTATGTTATTCCGACGCCAAGGGATATTAATCATCCCCGCAGACGTGTGAACGATGTCGAGTTTAATCGCTTCGACCGCACGGCTTTACACCAAACCGCAGAGGATTTCCACTCTGACGAGGTGACCGACCTTAATAAATCGGTCGACGACTATACCAATAAAATGGAAGTCGCCCATACTGCGCATCATGCTGATGACGTAGCATACTATGCGAATATTATTGCGATTAAGCAAAAGCGCATAGACCAATTACTTCAGGCCCAACGTGGACAAGACCACAGGGACAACCAGAAGTATAAGGGACAGATCAGTCGACTTAATGAACTGGGATGCCAACAGCAATCAGGTCGAGTTTATTAACAACCATGACCTCGACACGCTAACTCGTACGCTTAATGCGTTTACGGTCATGCTGGAGACGAATGATATCGCTCCCCAGCAATTGATCTCTGCCTGAATGCAGACATTTGACCCTACAGGTATCAGTTATCTGATCCTGCAGCGACACCAGCATGAGCTAGACACTTGTCGTGACTGGCCAGCTGTGTGTTGGTTGGTCACATCCTTGTTAAGTAAGGATATGCATAACCCTGGGCTGAGTTCAATTTTAAATGAACCAGCCGAGAACACGCCCATTCAGAGTTATATTCTAAAGCTAGACGCTGACCTGAAACGTCCCGATATAACAAAGGACAAGGCACAGCGATGGTACGAATTCCTGGTTATGCACGTGTTTGGTAAGAACATAGGGAATAACAACCGTGAGAGTCTGCACACCGAGTTGCGACGTAAACACGCGACTGAGGCTCGAGACAAGGGACATGAAACAAAGTTTCATCTATCCCGACTTACATGGGAACAGTTTTATGATACTGTATCCACTCTTTTTCCCGCACATCGAGTAACATCGAAGGGAAAAGCGGCTGTTAAGACGCCGCGGGAGCTCACCGATCACGGGTACGTATCCAGGCAGACCTCAAACGAGAGACCCCAACATACACGTGCTCGCGAATCCAAAACGGGCACGCGCAGGAGCGAAGGACATGGAACCTCCATTTAAGGAGATTAAGAAATGTGCCGACGCCCAGTGTGGATATGACAAGTATCAGTTAACCCCTAACGGTTATTGGAATGGTAGACATGCATCCACCTGTACACACTTTCTTACTAAGTGTGAGAAGTGTGAGAAGACCAATGGTTATCACACTAAGTCTTGTGACCGAAAGCCCAGCATTAAGTTGGAGTGACGGTACTACCAGGTACAATCATTACACATACAATACAACGACTCTTTAGATGAGCGTGTAATAATCCCTGTATATTGCAATGGAAATAAAATCCTTGCGTTGATTGATCCTAGTTCAGAAATTTCATGTATATCCGATCGCTTTGCATTAATGAAAGATATCGAAAGGAGAAAACAAACAACTCATCTCATTTTAGCTGATGATAAAACTGCTAAGTGTGATACCATGGCCACAGATGTTAAAATCTCCCTGGCCGATGATAGGAGTATTACTACTCAAGCTGT
>NW_014040156.1:46314-56793 GCF_001186125.1 Sphaeroforma arctica JP610 | reverse complement strand
TTGATATTTTAGACTGACCGGAGGCCGTATTTCTACAACACTCGCAACACTGTGACACAAGCGGTCGCTTATTACTAGGACATGTGCAAAAGCGTGCTTCTGACAAACATCGATGACATTTAGTATATGGACGACGATTAGCTTCCTGAGTAAAGTATGTAGCGAACAATTGTGGGGCTAGTACTGCATATTGTGTGAACTAGTTGTACGAAACTATAGGTGCGAGAAGTGTTTCGTCGAAACGAGCCACACTCTCTGGGGTGTGGGTGTTCATCCAGCCTGCCATAGTTATAAGGTAGACTATCATATCACCGATAACAGCCTTGTCGGCACTAAGGATAAGCGTGAAGTGCTACATATATCGAAAGCGCAACAAGTTTACATGCATAACATCAGCCGCAGAGTGAAACGTGTCACGCTTATTGCGCAATCACTGAACCTTCAGCAAAGGCTAGTATATCGCTGTCGTTGTCAGAGCTACCAACAGGGCGGTTAGTTTCCGTGGTCTCTACCAAAGACACAACTTACCTTTGATCGTTTCTGCCTCTAGGGTCTCAGGGAGTGGAGCGTGGCCAGAAGCGTGGAGGTCCCTTCTACAGTGCCATGAGTCTTCATACCGGTACCTCAACGGGAGAGTACAAAAACAGTGTTATTCAGTTGCTCGATCGATGCATTCTGTTGGTGCACTAGTTGTATCCGATTTTGTACACTGTTGGAAGATATCGCAGCTGGTATGTTAGCTGTTGCTGGAGTGGGGCTGACTGTTGCTGAGAGTTTACCAGTTGTTGGAGATTTGGGGTGTTTGAGGCTGTGGGTGAGTTAATTGAGGTGTTTGCTATACTAGATTTCGGGAAGATGTTAGGTGCCGGCGCCTGCGTAGGTGCAGAGCTTGGCGCTGTCATATCGACGATTGAGTGTGGAACGGGACGTCGAAGTTTCTTTGCTATCTCTGTTAGTTGCTCTTCGTGATAAGTGATGTCGCGAAGAGTATTTACGTGATTGAGTACACCAGTTGACCCTGTGTTAGTGGTGTTGGTCTCACCTGAACTGGTTTCGATTACACCTGTATCGGTGACGGTGCTGTCAGTGTTGTCAGCGTCGGGATTGGTGAATGCGCTAGTGAATGATTTGGATAACCGGTTGCCGAAGTTGATGCGAGTGCTGCTATCCTTGTTATTATCGGCAGTTTCCTTAAGTTTTCCAGTTATAGTTGCTTTGCTTTGCTATTAAATACTGTCGACGAGTGTGTGAGCGCGAGTGTTTTATTTATACGTATAGCATCAACTAAAATTTTACCAAAAAAAATCTATTATATGATTGTGCAGTCGCTATCACACTATACCCTCGTGCACTTGGCTTTCTAATCTCTATATCTAATCTCTATCTCGAATCTCTATCTCGAATCGCTATCTCTAATCGCTATCCTAGCTGTTTAAGCCCGGGGCATTTTCGAACTCCTGGAGTACAAGAAGCCGCAGCTTTAAACTTTTGTACAGTTGTGCCGTAAAAGCAAGAAAAATTGCTACACGCTTTGGCAAATATAGCATCTACTTTGCCGACTTAATTGCGATATGGCCTCCACCAGATTAAGCTTAGGTACCATCCAGCCCGCCCATACATAATTTCATTATCATTTTTTTTTCTGTCTCGAATTATACCACGGTGATTCAGTCTATATTATGTCCGATTTCACCTTGCAAAGGATATGCACTAACATAAACTTTCCAGATTATGCTGCAGTACAGTATCGATAATTGATGCATTGATGCACAATCTACCATAGAAAATTGCTTCACGATATAGTAGATGTGTCGCCTACTTTACCGACTGAAATGCAAAATGGCCTGCACCGGGTTTACCTCAGGTGCCTTCCAGCCCAGACATAATTTTATCAGCTGTAGTCTGTCTAGAAGTATATCACAATGCTTCAGTTTATTCTATGTCTAATTTCACCTTGCAAAGCAAAGGATACGAACGTACAAAAACTTTTTAGGTTATGCTGCAGTACGATATCGGGAATTGATACACAATTTTCCATGAAAAAAATTTCTAAACACAATACAAAATATAATACCTACTGTATCGTTTTAAATTTTGTTTCGGCCTTCACCGGGTTAAGTTTAGGTGCCTTCCAGCTAAGGCATAATTCCATCAGCACTTTTTAGGTCTAGAAACATCATGAGGATTGCAAAGGACATAAAATTATGCATATTTTGTTTTTGTTTTGGATTATACTGCAGTAATCACAATCTACGATGAAAAACACAACTTTTGTACAGTTGTGCCGTGAAAGAAAGAAAAATTGCTACACGCTCTGGCAATATAGCACCTACTTTGCCGATTTAAATACAACCTTCACTGGCTTAAGCTTAGGACGTAATTTCATGATCTTTTTTCCTGTCTAGCATTATACCAAAAAAATCAGTTTATAAATGTCAAATTTTACCTTGCACAAGATCTTTGAGCTTACAGTTTTTTTATAGATTATGCTGCAGTACGATATCGGTAATTGATGCACAATCTACAATGAAAAATTGCTACACGCTTTGGTAAATATAATACCAACTTTACCGACTTTTAACTACAATATGACCTCCACCGGGTTAAGCTTATATGCCTTCTAGCCCAAGCAAAATTGCATCCGCTTTTTTCTGCCTCGAAATATACTACGAGAAATCGTGTACGTATACACTTTACAACATGGAACAGAAACAAAATATAATAATAGTTTGTAATTGAGGTCTGCATATGCGTATTGTTTGAGAATGTGAAGAACGTATCTGTCAGTTGTAGCAAACGTTTTAATAGTATTTAAATGAATGTTAACCTTGCCACATCCTACACACAAGTTATCACAACAAACCAAATCAACGGATCAAATATACTAACGATCGTCAAACGTAAAAAGGACAGATTTGATGGTCTGATATTTAAGAGACGAGAAATGATAGAAAAACACTTTCATCTATTACGCACAGCTTATCTGACTGGATCTTGGTCCTGTTAAATTTCTCTACTTTCAAACTATTATTTTTACTGTATCACATCATGCTTTGATATTACTTGATCATAGCTTCTGTACAATAATTTACATAATTTATGCCACTATCTATAAGTTCGATCCTCCGGAGTGTTTTATATAGTAGTCTTAAGATATATCAGATCTAGTCTACAGCTGACAGTCAGGCCTTTGAGATACAAAGAAAACCAGATTATACACACTTCCATCAAATAGGCACTTCTCAACGTTCTAAATCTTCAAATAGAATTCGTCTCCCTTGAAATTTGATTCGAAATTTATCTCTATCTGACCGTTAAGGTAAGTGAAATTCATCGGCGCGTTAGTAAAATCTTTAATGCATGGGCGAGGATGTCAAACACTATGTTAGGGATTAGGGGTTCAATCTCATATTTTGTATTGATGAATATAGCAGAAATAGCACACAAAACTATCACACGAGGTGGCTTATGATTGAAGCGTTATTTGCCTTTGGCTTTTAAAACGATATAAAACATTGTCAAAACATAGTATAGGAGTGTTGTATCTGAAATATGTTGTCACACTCTGCTGTCATACAAAAAAGTTGTATTGGGACGAGATTGAAATCAAATGAGGTTAAAAATCGTCACAGAGTGAGAGAAAGCGAGAAAGTGAGCATATGAAGACCGGACTTTAAGGCATCCCAAGAATTTTTTTGGACCCGGATTGAAAGTCTGTTTGTTGGTGGCCCATTTCCCTCAATCCAAGGTTTTCACTGTGGTGGAAGGATTGCTCGATTTATAATAGGGCGGACGAAATTATGATGTGAGAAGTCCGACAGCTCTGGCAAGGAGCGAACCTCCGAACCATACAACTTTAGAGCATCTAGTTGTTAAAAAAGGAAAATCTTTCTCGCTGATAACGTAGCAACGCATTTCGTTGTATCGAAAGGAATTTGTTGGCTTGTCGGGTTCTAGATCTAATTTTGCCCCTTGTCGCGCCACTTGTCAGAGACAACGTCTCCTTACTGCAAGTAATTTACGCGTAGCATACAAAAACACATATGCCAATCTAATGCGTACATTTTTACATCGCGGCGTAGCATACATTAAACAATACGCCAATCTAGTGTGCACATTATTACATCGCGCAGTATGATAGGTATGGCGTGCACACCCAGAAATGAAGTAAACATAGAATCAAAATTATTGGTCAGAGGCGTGCAGGTACGCCCTCTATGAAATACTTTACACATTCCATTCGCATTCTTCATAAACAATTATAGTGTCCGGCTTTTTGTATGCACAATTACCTTGAGAATAAGCAGTGACAGGAACCAGGCATCAAATTGGCAAAGATAACAGACTTTGGCGACGAGTGTACGACACAGGAAGGCTGAGAGTACACGCAAAAGTAGCATGGTATGAGATAGTCTTTGCCTTGTTCAGTAATAGTATGGTTCACAGATGCAATTACTTTCATCAGCCAACAACAAGCATTTTATTTTGGGTTAGGGGTTTAGGGCTTTAGCTACGTGTTGGGTTTTAATGTCGAAATGATGATCGAATACGTTCGACCGGCTTCGCTTCCTACCGGCACATTCAATAAAGTATTGTTCGTATCAAACGTACTTTCATCATAGCCTGGTTCAGATTAGTGGGATATGTGAGAGCCTGTGATGTCGGAGATCAATATTTCTCATGAACACCTGGAAATTAGACTTATTCAGTTGGAGTACGAGCTAGAGTAATACCAACCTTAAACCTGGATTTGGGAATTGTAGGGTCGTGACTACGGTGGGTATTGTTACTAATGGATTTGTCGTAGCTTTGTGTGAGTTTCTGAAAGTTGAGGAAAATTCGATTGTTAAACGGCAGCTGTGGTGAACCGGTGTAAAGAAGAACATATGTGAAGTTGTGGTTGTTGCACTCCAAAATTAAATTACTATAATTGTAATACAAACCCACTAGCGGGAAAATATTGATGATATTGCTGTTCAAAAGCTGAACATTCAAAGAGGGAAAAACTATCCCCCAGCAGCTTACAAGCACAAGGGATAAGCTTTAGAGCACACTGTTTAACTTAGACATTGTCTTCACTCTGTTTTTCATCGGCTAGTTGGTACTAAGTCAATTGAAACGAATATTTGAAGACACATTAGTCGCGGGTGAATAGGCGAGCTTGCACAAATGTTTACACCTCTTGTAGATATAGCTCTCACACTGATTTGGTTGTTTTTACCTGAAATTCGTGCATGGCTACGCACGCCATAAACTGACAAGTAATCTCTTTCAGGTATGCGCTGTCACTCGTATATAATCAACTTAACGAGCATTTCAATAGCGACTGGCGGTAGGGATATACTCGATATAGGTATATGGAATTACAGCTCGGACAATACCAAAAAAGGGCCCACCGAGACTCCCGCTCATTATCCAATTGGCAGTCTTGCGCTCCTAGAAATTGTATCGCTGGTATTTTCGTTCATTGTTGAAAGGGGTTGCAAAAAAAAATGACACAGGCTACAGGTTGCCGCTACAGATGATATAGCAACTGTACTATATCAATTCGAGTACTTATCTACCCGTGCCATTGCCTCTTTTGTACGATAAAAACATGTCTGTTAGTAAGATTGTTCTACCCCTTTCTGACCTCCTACGTACTGGGTCACTATAGCACAAACTCAGGGCACGACTGGTGCTGTCTGCACTGTCTATTGATTCGAAGGTGGCGCACACTATTGGCACGTATTTGTCCAGATAACCAGGACTCGTTTACAACTTGATATTTGAAACTCGGGATGGTTATATGGTGGTCTTAAAAATTACTCAGCTAAGAGATATTTGCTCTGAAATAAGCAATTTTTGGTTCCCAGTTCTATTAACAAACAAAATTAAAACACAGCATTGGATAAGCACTTATTCAGTTGCGATCCTGACGCACTGTCCGTATCGCCATCGCACGATCGACCCCGGTCCCAGACAATAAGCAGTGCATCGGAATTTATTTGACTCTATACACTCCGAGTTTACTCAAAACTATCGGTCGTATGCAAATATATATATATATATATGCTAAACATCTTCATCCTCGAAAACAATACGTGGGGACCCAATATTTTGAGCCAGAGAATAATTCTAAAATAGAAAATTTTATTTAAACTTTTAGTTTCGTTAACCGTTTGTCTGGAGATACGGCTCGTCACTAATTGCAATGCCTCCCATGCTGGTCGCCAAATGAAAGCTACAGAGATATAAATTCATCTCCAACTGAATATGGTATCCTGTCTGATTGCCATTTTTTCTGAACCAATTTTCCACTGTCGGCTCGATTCTGACATGACTATCGTTATTCCTCGTGCCAAAAATAACAAAAACTGCTACAGACAGAGCATATGTACATTTCACACATCGCTTATCTTCCGGAATTAAAGCCCTTCTCTACGAAGTCGCCGATCTCGGATTGCACTTTAATCATTACCACAAAATTCTCATCCCCAATATCTACATGTTTGGCCTATCAAATATTCAACTGGCGGTTTGAAATTAGCATTTTTTTTCTAGAACAGTGATATCCGCCACGAACTGTAATTAGGTATACAGTTGTCATGTATTGCCAACAGAGATGTGATTTTAAAAGTCAGAAGGTTTGCGTGAACGGCCCAAAGGCCAAAATGGTTTGTAGCAACTACATATCAAATTTGCAGGCCCGGCACAAATGGCTAAAAGGGTAGGCTTTTAGAATTCGATGAATCGCAATAGTTGTTGTCAAGGATTGCTTTTGAACTATCGTATGGTTCACACGCTTCGATATATATATATATATATACACACACACATATATATATATATATATATATATATATATATATATATATATATATATATATATATATATATATATATATATATATATATATATATATATAATATATATATATAATATATATATATATATAGTACGACATATATATATATATATATATCATACTATATATCTATCTATGTATATACATATATACATATACATGTACGCATATATACGTATATATATATATGTATTTATTGGAGAGGGTTGTCATGCTACTGCTTTTACAGCGATATTACCAGTGTCTTTACAACAACAAATGAACATTTGGTGACGAGTCTGGTGTATATCCTTCACAACATTTAAATTAGATTATCCATTGCAGCCACAAATAATGTGCTCTATTCACACACAAATCACTAGCCAATTTCGGCAAGACACTTGGCGACATTGTATACGACCATCCAACAGACAACTCTATCAACACAGCCTACAGGTATTCACAAAAGCCAGTGACATAGTGGAGTATGTCTAGACGTTGGCCAACATTTTATGTATCAAGCCATTGCAGAGGCATGAGAATGAAGCGGAGTGTCGACAAGAATAGTAGAGAACGAAAATTGCTTCGCCTGTGAGTATTTTAAACTGTTCAGCCAGAGAAGAGCTGCGCACACGAAAAAGCTGTAGTATTGAGAAATCTAGGCTTCTCTGCAATGGAGTGAACTGGTAGCAGGTGAGAGCGATGCCAGGACATCACTATAGAAGAGATATGATATATCGATGTCAATATGACTATATATGTCCATGAAAATACTATATGTATCCATGGTTTGCTTGTACAGTTCGAGTGTGTGCTTGAAATTGACACGTCTGAGTTTTGAACCCGCAGAGAGATATAATCAGGAGGCATTGTTGATTATACCGATCCCAGCGGTTCATACAGAATAAAGTATCCAGTAATCACTGGTCTGTGCACAAATTCGAGTAATAATTCATAACGTCACTCAGCATCGATTAAGATTACTGGTGGCTTAAAATTATAGAAGTTTGCGAACAGCTCAGCAAATTTCAATGTTAGGAAAAATCAGGCCACACAAGATACCGGAAGGCAATCGAAATTAAAGTTCTAATAAGTTTGCGCAAAATTACAGGACTACATACCGACGACACTGCAAATAAAGTAAAATCACTGAATAATTACATGATATGACTGATTTATGCCTTTTAATTCGAAAGAAGGAATTAATATTATCTATTGACAACATTTGCTGACGCCAGTTTGTTCACCGGCTCTACCCGCTTGCTGCGATGCTTGTCCTTGTGGACCTAGCTTGATACCGTTAGACTATAGAAACAAGGGTAAAATTACAATGAGACGAGTCAGCTACAAGGTTCTAAGTAAGGGAATGGACGAATCCGCATTCAGCCAACGAGTATGTACAGCGAACCAGAATTTAAAACGCAATTCAACAGATTCAAAACGATTACCTCATTAGACAAGTCGAATTCTCCTGACTGAATTTTCGTATATATGTGTTTTGCGGTGTTGATGAAGGCCTGAGGAACAAAGATGAGAGAATCAGCAAACCAATACCATCTACGCCTTTCAAAATCAACAAATTGGTCAAAGCTAGATGAATGCGAGTATGATAGCAGATACACACCTCCTCGACATTCTCAGCTGTTTTAGCGGATGTTTCCAAAAACACCAATCCGTTTTCTCTGGCAAATTGTTCACCTTCCTCTTTGGACACTTTTCTCTTCGACTCCAGATCAGTCTTATTTCCGATTAGCATAATAGCCATATTAGGACTTGCGTGCTGTCGAGCATCCTCAAGCCAAGTAGTTAAGTGGTTAAATGTGTCTCTTCGCGTAATATCATATACGAGTAGCGCACCTGCAATTGATAACAGGAGACTTAATGAATATATACGCCGCAGACATTCAATCCACCAAGCTGATTGAATCTAAAAGTAAGAGAACAGCAGGCGGCATATAATATCGGCAAATATGGCGATTATGTATGTATATGTATATATATATATACATACATAATCGCCATATTTGCCGATATTCGAATGCACATTTGTGAATCAACAGCCCTTCTCCCATATTTCACCAGCATTCAGAAACGCAACTTATTTAGAACTATCTCCAGATCACAGAGGGACGACAAAACTGGAAATAAAACGGCCATTTCAAATTCTGCTAAGGCAGCATATCGCACATAAATATACAACCAGGGCAGCGTAAACTTTCAACTATAAACAAAGGGTACTCTTCTTTCTCTAGTCTATTATAAAGTGGCGACACATACCTGCAGCGCCGCGGTAGTACGATCTGGTTATTGAACGGAACGACTCTTGACCAGCCTGACAAGGGAGATCCAAATAGTCATAGTGAGTTGACACAGACATCAGTGCACCATAGAGTATTCAGATCAATAATTGATAGCGAACCATAACAGCTGCGAATTACAAACAGACACAGCATGATCATGTTGTGGTACTTCGGCATATGGGCGGAGACATAATAATATAAAAATATATATATATATACCATAACCTATACATATATATATACGGCGCAATCGAAAAACTTCAACGTAAGAGCGTACATACACAACTTGATGTCGTCGACAAGTACTGATATACAATATATGTTAGTCTGAGTAGTCGCTCATATGTCAAAAAGGCAAAGTCCTACAAAACTTTAAAATACAAATATTCCAGTGTTTATACAGGTTCGATATAATTGGGAGTACGGAGATTTTACAGCAGCGCAAAATACAATGTGTTCGAAGCTCGATTATTCCTCATTTGAAGTCAGCACATAATTATGCAACACTTATATAATAGTATGACCTGGAATCTCCCAACGGATAAAAAACCCATTTAGGTATATATTACACACAAACAAAGCAACTTAGGACAGGGATTTATCGATAACTAAATAAATGTGACCGTATAATTGTAGCTCCGCTATTGCGTTCATCACAACTACTTGTGTCTGCTCACTGACAGCGCCACAAGAACTCGCACGTAGCATAGAATGCAACCGACTTAGATAACAATAGTCGCGCTTTCACGAAGTAAACAATTTGCAGAACAGGTAGTGTTATACTTGCAATACTACTTAAGTTATCGAAGATATCAACTAAGCTGTCACGAATTGCGTAGAACTCTGAGTACACTGCGGATTATGCCGAAATGACATCGGCAACACCACACAGTCAACTCGTTGCGAATAGCAGTGAACACATATAGCGACACGGAGCAAAAATGCACACGGCAAATAGAAAAAGTAAATCGATCCAAACCCGACGACGCCGACATGACATTACAATAAGAAATTCTCAGTGAGCAGGTCCAGCAAAAACGAATAGAGGGGAGCGTAAATATAGGCAGCAGTATGCAAACATAAAGTGTTATGGTTGTCTCGTTCATGCAGGCGAAATACACAAGATACTCACCTACAATGTTACTACAATATATTGTTTTGACGCTGGGAACCGGTAACAAACACTATACGCTTATGGTGTATTGTCGCTCACACAGACGCTCGAGAATAAAATCCGGTGAGACGAAAAGAACAAGTAATTACCAATATTTGGAAAAGGGGCACACACAATATGACTAGAGAATATATGGATACATGTCACAACTGAACATTGCGATAAAAATAATCAACTA
>NW_014040156.1:39046-44362 GCF_001186125.1 Sphaeroforma arctica JP610 | reverse complement strand
TAAACATGCATACGCATACACACACATACACACATATATATTTATAACGATAGTTGTCTTAGATTTAAGAATATATGTTCTATCTATTTATTTTAATATATATATATATATGTTTTATGTATGTATGTATACGAGGTTGTGTATATATGTTTTTTATGTATCTATCTATCTATCTTTTTATATATACATATGTATATAAGTTTATGTATGTATGTATGTATGTTTGTATTTATTTGTATATTCGTTGATATTTCTATATTGCACACGTATATATAGATGTAATATATATGTATATGTATGTATATACATATACATACATATATATATATATATATATATATACATTTATATGTATGTATGATTGTATGATTGTTTTGAGATATTTTTGAAGATCTACATATAGCTATATAGATTGTATTTTAAGTTGCATGTATTATGAATAAATGCATATATATATAAATATATATTCAAATGTATGTATATTCATTTATAATTGGATAAATATATATATACATATATTTATATATACACATACACATGTATTGTATGTTACAAATGCAACACGTATATATATATATATATATACATAAACACAAATGTATTGTATGTTACAACTGCAATATATATTTATACATATTTATATATATATATAAATTGATATATTGATTTGTATATAATTATACATAGACACACGCATATATATAGATATATAGATATTTAGATATATATATATATATGCGTACACATATACTTGTAAAAATAGTCATTCATGTTCATATTCATGTTTATGTTTATGTTTGAAATTATTTCTCCTTACATGCAAATAATCACACATGATTATTCATGCCGATACAGATGCTTTTTTAGTGCTGCTTCTTTCGGATTGTCTCTTCTAGTCTGAAGGTTGTTTCTATATAAAGTTTCTTTGTTGCTGAGTTTTATACTTTGTAGCATCGTATGTACTCTATAATTATGCCACATTAGAGTGCGGTATATTTATTTGCGTGTCGTAAAGGTTACTAGTCGAAATGAGTAGGAATATTCATAGCGTGAAGACGACATACCTTTTTTACGAACGGTTTGTGCCTGTTCATACGTACAGGCGAAGTTTGTATACTCAACTCGATCTCTGGATCTCTATTACTCATCTCCTTGCCCATGATTTATTAACCGTTCCGTTCAGATAATAAAGATGTACAGTTTGCGAAATTCGGGCGTGGTTGGTAAGCTGCTGAGCGTGACTTCCACCACTTTGGGACCACGTACAACTGCTTCCGCCGTGATCCCACTATCCAACGCTGTTTCCGCCGCGCCATTGTCGAAACATGAGTTCAACGGAAGCGGGAAAATGCGCATGACATCCACGACACTTGGTATGTCAGCTGTCTATGCTGTTATATGTACCCAGAAATACCTTTCAAACTTCTTGGGGTCGTAAGGCCTCAGGACTGGGGTTAGGTGATACTAAGGCGATAGCTCAAGGGGAGCATGATATATGCAACAAACAAAAAATGCGCCTTCTTTATTTTTTTTTGACAAGCTATGGACGTCTTAGACTCACATGTTGATTCGGTTCTGTAACAACGTGCTGCAGGCAAGACCAGTGTCAGATATCTTCACAATGATGTAGTAGCTCCTGATTTCTCGGCATATAAAAGAGACGAAAAGACTGCGGGCGACCCATCCCGTCGCGCCTTTACTTACTTGTTCGCTGGATCAGCTACCATGCTTGGTGCCGCTTCAGTTAAAAACGGTCTTATGGACTTCTTGGCCTCATGGAGTGCCTCAGCCGATGTTCTGGCGTTAGCCAAGATCGAAGTCGACCTTACTGCCATCCCCGAAGGAAAGAACTTGGTATGTATCCCACATCTATACTATACTACAAATGCACGTCTGTGGTATTCATGTGTATGTATATACCTGCATACTGCAATGCATACAATCGAACTCAGCGCGCTCGCATCATTTCTAAGCTCTGTATGAGAGTCGCGCTTTAAATCGGCGATGTTTCGTCAATACTCTTATGAGATACTCGAGTCTAATTTCAATTCGATATTTGAAACACACTCAGGCTCTTAAGTGGCGAGGAAAGCCTCTTGTTATCCGTCACAGAACCGCCGCTGAGATCGAGGAAGCTAATAGTGTCGATGTGCCCTCCCTTCGTGATCCCGAAACTGA
The DNA here is from genome assembly GCF_001186125.1 of Sphaeroforma arctica JP610. NCBI lineage: Eukaryota > Ichthyosporea > Ichthyophonida > Sphaeroforma > Sphaeroforma arctica. The sequence continues at coordinate 42,184 of NW_014040156.1, read as the reverse complement.
CGCTGACCGTGCTAGTGTTCCTGAGTACTTAGTTATGATTGGTAAGTTAGGTGTAGTCTGCAATTTAAACACGCGGAATATATCTGAGCTTGTTCTAACATATAAGCAGTTAAAAAGGCGCATGGCTGTTTGCATATATGAAGCTGTACCATACATGGGTGCACATTTTGTCATTTAGATCATGAGATTAAGCTTGTATACCATTATTTGCGAATATCCGACATTGTGTCTACACACATGTCTTTGTGATATGTGACCCGCGTATCACATGTATTCATATTTATATCTATATATATATATATATACGTTTAGGTCTTTTGTTTATATATATATATATATTTATACGTTTATATTTATATTTGTATACGTATATATAGGGATGTGTATGTGTATGTATGTATGCATTTTAGTTGTTAGAAGTTTTAGCCACGAAGAGTTTGTTCACGAGTAGGTTTATAACATACATTGGCTTATACAGTCGGTGATTGAACGCGTTCAGATTGTTATCTCAAGCTGCCTCTTCACCTCGTTATCTTTTTTGCGCGACAACGTTAATATACATCTAACTTGCATAGAATTCACTGACGGTGTCATGTAGACAAGTATAGTCGTGTTTGCTGTATCTTTTCTATTTGTTCTATGTAGCGTAGTTAGGAACAATACAATCATGACAAGCACAAAATATATCCATTGATTGGCCAATCACAATTTTCTTTGTGTGTCTGCAGGTGTATGCACGCATCTAGGTTGCATCCCCGTAGGCGAAGCTGGAGACTATGGAGGTTGGTTCTGCCCTTGCCACGGATCTCACTACGATATTTCGGGACGTATTAGAAAGGGACCCGCTCCCCTTAACATGGAAGTGCCCCCATATGAGTTCATTGAGGACGGTGCCAAGGTTGTTGTCGGTTAAATTCAATCTTAAGACTTTCTAGGGTTCGAAGGCAATTAAATCTTTCCTGTAGATCAAAAGATAAAGAAATAGATGTTATAATCGAGCTGTCTTCCTTTCTATTGAATTGTCGATGAGATATTCGGATTTCGTAGATATTTCTATCCCCTGTATGTTTGGCTGCCACCTGTGATATAAATCTCGTAGCATCGCGAAAAAGTTATGAATGGTGGGCTGAAGCCCCCTGAAGGATTTGCTTCTTCGTGTGGCAGAATCAAGACTAAATTATCCTACTAGCGTTGGATTGTACTCAAACGAACGCATATGTATATCGGAGTTGTTTGTCTGCGCCGTTAGACGATGTTTAGCTATGGTGTCATGCAAGCATAATTCAAGTCCAAAATCAGGGCAATACGTTAAGCTTTATTTGTTGGGGCTTGGGTGGGATTACTGGCGTGTGTAGCGTCATGCGCGGCTGTGAGAATAGCCTGTGCGCCCTTCTGCAGCAACGCGTGGGCGAGATCCACGCCTAACTGTTCAGCACCCTTTGAATCAGTCACTTCCGCGCTTAGAGTTTCAATTATACACTCACTACCATCGAGCGAGAACACAGCGCCAGATACGTTGAGTGTGGACGTCGCTTCGTCGTACTTGCTTTCCGTGCCCAAAGGTGCACTGCAGCCGCCTTCGAGCTTGCGCATGAAACTGTGATACGAAGCGAGGTACAATGTGAGCAAATAGAGGAAGAGTTACTGATACAAATACAAGTCTCTTATTACTCGTGCTGCGAAAATCGAGAATATAGTAAGCATATTTCCAATGTTTTCTGCGCATCCTTTTTACACCGCAAGAGATGGCGAATGTACCGCCCCTTGCCACAAGTATCAATGGCCAACAGACAACACATGATCGGAAAATGAGCCAGTAAAGGTAGGGTCACCGCTGTGTAGACAAGACAGCAAGAGAATGCGCTTATTGCCGTACCTGCGCTCTGCTTGGCATACGAGGGCTGTACTGGCGCAGTTAATCGGTCGTAGCAATTCTGCAGATGTGTGTGAAAGGGAGAAGGTTTGAGCCTGTACACATGTCTTAGCATATATGCAATACTGACCACATATCCATAAAGTGAGCGATAAGGTAAAAGAAATGCAAGTTATAAGAATATGATACCTTTCGTAGCAGCGTCATCTGAACGACATTCGACAGCCATCGCGCCTTGGCCTACCGCATACAAACACGACTCAGACGTCAGCATCTCTGACACACGCTCCTGCCAACCCAAACGATCTATGCCTGCTCGAGCGAGTACTATTGCATCATACACAGGTGCCCCTTCCTCAGGTTCGTCTAATTTCCGCAGTCTTGTGTTCAGGTTACCTCGGATGTCCTGTGCCGAGATCAGATTGTGAACACGTTTACATCAGTCATTTAATTCCGAGCTCTTGACCTCTTGACCTCTGGTGGTATATATATACATATATATATATATATATACATACATACATACATACATATGTACATACATACATACATACATATATATCTATAATATATACATACATACATACATACATACATACATAATATATATATATATATGGATATGTACACATATAAATGTGTATACGTACATATATACACGCATAAATATATACAAATATACATACATGCACATACACATACATATATATACATACATACACATGCATACATACTATAATACAACAAAAAATAAAGATATATATATATATATATATATATAGTGTGGTTGCGCACGAATCCAATAACACTCTGTTAATGATCCTTCAGCAGCATGTAGAATGGATTGTACTGAAGCTGAGCACGCTATAGTCACGTTGAAGGTGTTGTATAGGATAAACTAACATACGGAAAGCATCACGATATTGCTTCGAATAATTACCTTGAAAGTTAAATGAGGATGTGCTCGCTTTAACTGCGCGATCCGTCTAAGTGAAGAGGTACCCACAACCGCGTCCTGTGGCAAACGAGCCAGCGTAAGCTTAGCAGCATGGTTCTGCTGGTTCATAACCACACAGTCATAGGCATTATCACGTGCACAGAAAGCGCCGACCTCCATGCCCTCTGGAAGAGTTGTCGGAAGATCTGTGATAACAGGATGCGAAAAACAAATACCGAAAACAGTCAGTATTGACATATGTGACAAGACGCAACGCTTACTTCGCAGCTGATCAAATTTCGTATACAAAATAAAAGTGCACAAACGC
>NW_014040156.1:27544-39026 GCF_001186125.1 Sphaeroforma arctica JP610 | reverse complement strand
TATATATATATATATATATATATATATATATATATATATATATATATATATATATATATATATATATATATATATATATATATATATATATATATATATATATATATATATATATATATATATATATATATGTATGTATGTATGTATGTTTATATATATATATTAGTTAAAATACTGGCGCCTCCTACCTTTAAGGGAATGAACCAGGAAGTCCACACTCTTCAAGTGCAGAGCCGTCTCCAACTCCTTTGTAAACAAACTTTTCTCTCCGATTTTGGACAGTGCTGTGTCCAAGACCAGGTCACCCAGGGTGTCCATGGTGATAACATTGAACCTGATCGAAGGATTGAGCTTCTCTAACATTCCCACCACCTATTTAGGAAGTGGTGAATCAATTTGAATAATATGATCTTCAAAAAGGTACTTCCATATATTGAATTACCTCCTTAATTTGCATCCCCTATTCAAGTAGTAGAAAATCATTTTGAGTAAAACATGCGTCATAAAGGCGCGTTCTCTTGTTGCAATAATTGGACATATACAGGGTCTGTGATAAGCAATACAATACAATACTAGCAGAATGTCGCTTTATACGTACCAAGTTGGTTTGCAGAAGAGCCAATTTGCTCTTGCGTGAACCCACGTTTATAGTTTTCTGCTCGTCTGTCATATTGCCTCTGCGTGTATGTCTGAGGTCTATGAGAGCGTACGATATGTATAAATAAGTAATAAATAGATACAAATATGTTGTGAACGACTGAACGAACCTCCGAGAGAATATCAACAGTATCCCTACGGACTCGTCCGTTCGCCCTCATATTTTTCTACTTTTCATTCTAAATATGTAGATGGTCAATGACACTGACAGTGTTCTATTACAGAAGAAGGCTATGACTCATCAGACCTCAGTTTATGTTCGAAGTTTCTAAATTTTTATTTTTTTTATGGAAAAAGCAGCCGAAAGTGAAGTGTGCACACAGTAAATATTGTATAAATAATTTGGAAGGATATTTAAATATGTAAAAAGATTTAATATACTGTCGTGTACGTATTTATTCACATTTTTACATACATATGGACTGTAAATACATATGTATAGAGAGACTATTGTTCAATATGAAAATATGTATTTACATAAATAAATAGGACGTCTCCCAATTTTGGCGGGAAAATGATTCTAGTAATTGCTTATCGATTGAGTTCGGCTTTTTTTTTGGTAATCTCCACATCAGTCGTTTTTTTAATTTTCACGCTTCTTGTGTATTATTTATATCTATACTTCAATCACCTTGAGCTGCCTGTCACATATGTGTTAGTACTGCATTTTTTCTTTGGCGTAGCATCAGCTACAAGTACTATTCCCTCATCAGTTGTAAGTATCATTCCTGCTCTTTAGACTGCACTAAAGGCTCCGATATACTTCCCGCGGCTGTTCTCCTACGTGTACTAGATATATTAGCCATGCGTACAGCGATGTTGGAGAGGCTGAGCGTTCTATACGCAATATTGCTACGCTTGGCGCTTTCAACTACTGCTGATTCGCCCCTGGTGGCCGAGACAAAGGTCCACACTGTGCACATCATTTATCAGGTAACAGTGTCAACTATGTTCTCCTTCGATTGTAAAGTGTGCCAATCAACGTGTCGTGTACACCTCCAGTGACAAAGGTGAGTGGTTAGAGGTTAGCACAAACATGTTGTTGAGTGCTTTACGCACCTGTCTGCATCGCGACAGTGTGCCCGTTGCGTCTATCATACTTATATGTACCTACACATTGTCTAACGTATCAGTCCACCGACAAGCAAACACCCACACTCTATTATGCCTTGGTGGCGTTGTGTGGTGGGAGCGTGTACAGCTACGCTATGGTTGTCATAGTTACGTGCAATAATTCTATTTATACACACCCACAAGTGTACAGTTCAGTCTATGTGTGTGTGTCTCTCAACCACCCTGACATTTAAACAGCTCTGCTGTTCTCGCACTTGCACACCGCAGTATAAGTACACGAGTGTGTAAATGTTTATATATCCGAAGCTCCTTTTGTGCGTATGATAGTCTGGGTATGTGTGTGTGTATAAACGTTTATATATCCGAAACTCCTTCTGTACGTATGATAGTGGGTGAGCGTATTCTGACGTATCGTGTCTTGCCCACAAATATACCTACCACACACCTCTGTAGTACTTAGCTCACTCGGCTATACACGTTGCTTACATACCAAAACCCGAAAAAAATGATGCGGCCCTAGCGGCCGAGATAAAGGTCCACACTGTGCACATCATTTATCAGATAGTAGTTTCAATTATGTTCTCCTTCGATCGTAAGGTGTGCCTATCAACGTGTCGTGAACACCCCGGGGGTCATGATACGAACAAAGGTAGACCTTTCTACATAGAAAGCTCGTAAATACTGCATAGCTGAGGAGAGAATTTCCATCTTGTATCCTTCCCTGGTGTCAGCGGTTTCCGTATCGTGGGCTTCAGTGAGAGTTTCTTAGCTCATATGTTATCCACATATCTTTTATCAGTAGAATCATCCAACATCACCACAATTTTGTGCGACAACATTTGATGGTTTTAAGAGCGTTTATTTTGAGAAATGATTAGGGTTTTAAGTCATTCCAGCCATCCAGGCCACATATTCTTTTGCACTTTTGCGTATTAAGAAAAAACAGCTTTACCAATTACATCATCTGTATCCTTACCTGCAGCTTTGATGTTATTGAAGACAGATTTACACTTCTCACAAAAGGCAGCTTATTACGTTCAAGCTTTTGATATGAAAAAGTGGTAGAATATCCACTTCTAAAATTCACCATATAATAAATATACAAAATTCTAGAATCATCTGGATTTGGGCTATACGAACTCGCTGACCAAGGTAGTGAACGACTACTTCGACCTTTTCTTTCCGCAAGCTATCGAAACGGCCAACAAACTGAAGTAAGTATCAAACATTATTCAGGACAAATTTTCTTGCGCGGTGTCTAATGCATGCTTTCCAAAAAAACAATCTTGTAATTAATTTTAAACACTAATAAGACAACTGAAAAAATAGTTCGCCACTGCATAAAATGTGGTTTACGTTCGCTGCAGATCCGAGGGTTGGAACTCATCCTATGTGTATACAACGCAACCATATCTGGTATGGCGCTACTTATTCGCAATGCATGTACACACGAAACTGCATCAGTTGTATTCGAAAAATTATTATTTCGATAAAGTTATGATCGTCATGGACAGTTACACTACTTTCTACTGCAGTTATGAGAGCCCGGGCAACAGTATGTCACTATTATTTCATTAATTTCAGATAAGCTTGTACTTGGATTGCCCAAAACATCTTCGTCTATTGCCGGCCTTGGAACTCTCGTGCCCAAATGAGACTGAGATTGCAACGTTCAGGTAAGAGGATTGACAATACATGGTATTTCCCCTCCTATATACGATAGTTGCAATTTTTTTAAACGCTTTCAACTATCTGATGAGGCGCACAACATGTGATAGTTATCAGTATGTCTCTCATAGACGTGCCTAAGACATACCTTTTGTGAACGCGTTGGGACACTCACCGCCTGCTCTTCTCGAGGCGAGCAGTCGTCAATAGAACATTCATATTGAAGGATTTACGCTTTATCATTGGTCATATCTCTCTCCCACAGGCGAGCTATTAAGCAGGGAGTGTTTGCATGGCATGCTGGAGCCTTCAATGCGGAAGTGGAGCAGGCGGAACCGTCGTTGTTTCGATACTTTCTTTCACTTGCCACTTCGCTGGATGAGGTAGGCGTGTTTTATTCCAGACTTCTCATTGTTTGGTGTGTGAACTAGGCGATCTCTACGTATCCGTGATATGTGTCTTCACGGGTACTAGATTTGCCATGCGATTTGTATCCTGGACACTTATTAATGACTAATTTGTATTCAGCTCTCAAGATTCAGGGTTGTAATTTCACACTTGTTGCATAAATTGTACACTGGACCGTTTCTCAGTAGATTCCGCATTTTGTCACGCTACCGTATATCACCAGGAATTCGGAACCTCACACTCGGAGGTGCTGAGCCAAAGAGATGTTCCTGGTCTTACAATTGCGACATTGGATTTATTAAATAAAGCGGGCGTGAAGTACGTTTCTTTAGGTGTGTCTGAAGTGTCACCAAGGGTGCTAATCTATTCTAACTTGTGGTTATTGTATAGTGGATTTTTTTCGAATAATTTATGCATGTATTCACTACAGTTAAGAAGGGTAGGTCTACAAGTAAATCTGATATTGATTGTATTAAGAAAGGTATATAAACTTCTATGTACGCAGGCATAAACGGGGGTTCAGCAGGGGTAGGCGTACCTCCCATCAGTAAATGGAGAGACCCCACAAGTGGATCAGAAGTAGTGCTGGCGTACCACAAACACGGCTATCCTGACAACCCGGGACCCACACCATCACAACCAGGGGGACTTTCAAGAAAAGACTGCTTGCAGGTAATATACCAATTGCATTCGGCACTATTATCTATCTGACGCGATACAGATAGTGATTTTTTCATATCCCCCTTGCACTTACAGAATGGTTCCGAAATTTGAGGAACATACACAGGGCTATCTAACACGCTTATTCAAAACAGGTAGCATAACGATACATATCTATTGAAATGAAGACTTCTTTTTGCGGTAGTTTGCTACACGAAGGAAGTTTAATTGCATAGGCAGCGTGCTCGTCAGATTTAGCAGTGTAACATCCAAGCGTATACACTCAGACTAAATGTTACAACAACTACCTTATGCAGATCCCAGGACTTGCGCACGTGCTTTGCTGGGGATTCAAAACGGATAATACCGGGTCTCATACGCTGGCCGACGTGTTTCACGTCGAACGTATGGCCAGAGCGGCCTTTCCCGAATCAGAAGTCATCAAAGCATCCACATACGACGGATTCTTTCGACTTCTCAATGAAAAGTCTGCGGCGACAGCAACAAAGTCCGATGCGAATGATCGGCTTTCGAGCGTTAGGTTATCACTAAACCAAAAAACAGACGATGCCACTACGCTTACTGATCATGCCGCCGGGGAAACTGCGGGTGGTTTGCTAACAATAGGTCCTTCACTCACAGAGACACTTCCCGTCGTAGACCAGGAAATGGGAGACACTTGGATATTCGGTATTCAGAGTGATCCATTGAAGGTCGCAACATACAGGTAAGATTGTTGTTGGTGCATAATCAACTCGATGCTGACTATTATGTGCGGGCTCAAAGTCATCTTGTACTTGATTGCATGATCCACAAAGCTTCAGCTTAAATCTCGTTAATTTGACACAGGGCTTTGGCACGTGCGCGGGTATCCTGCCAAGCAGCAGGTGTTTGTGATGGTTCTGATGGTAAAGATCTTGCATGGCATCATTTTTCGAGAGCGTTGATAAAGAACTTCGAGCATACATGGGGCTTCAGCTGGCTCGCAGCAGGTACACGACCGTCACTGTCCTTTGTAAGATCGCTACTGTTAGGTTTATTGTAAGTAAGCATTCGTTCCTAAGACAACTGACAACTATTCTCGTCAAACACAGGAAATGCCACATCGCATAAAAATGTGATCTTCCGGCCTCTAGTAGCAAGTGAGGCATACAATCGAAGTGAGAACTTATGGCAGGAACAAAGAGCTTTCAACAAATGGGCTGAACGATTGCTTCCCAGCACGCACCCTCTCCTTCCCTTCGTGGTGAATGAGTTGAATCAATTAAACGAGTTGACGATCACACCCGATGTGAACACACCTCCTGATTCGAACACCGACACGCTATACACGCTTGTTGATGGCTTGGAGCTTCCTTCTGAGGTAAAATTCGTTTTGATCATTTGCAGAGCATGGGTAAAACACATTGTGAACTTAATTTAATATCAGTGTATTTCTCACTTTAGTATTTTATTTTGTATGATTGTGTTGTATTCGCAGATAGGAGTTAAAGTTCGCCGTGAACCTATTCTAACAGCAATGTGCGATGCATTCAATTCCTTGTACGAATAACTTCTCACCTCGCTATATGTTGATCACAACCGGTCCGTATATGCAGATTGTCCACCAATGTACTACAAGCAACGAAGAAGAATGGACATTGAAATTCTCCGCACTCACCGGAGCGATATCCCATTTAGTCCATTCCGAAGGAGCCCATAATTGGGCATCAACAGATGAACCGCTTGCCTTGCTAGTCTACCAAACCTACGATCAATACACCATGGATCAGGTGAGAGGCTCAGATAATTCCCTTCAGATATACCAAAAAAATTGCTCAGAAAGGCTGCACTGAATGATACAATATGTTGCTGTCAGCTTTAAAAGGGAATCTCGCTGAATTCATTTTATTTTTATTTTTGTGCTTTTCGATGTTAGACCTGTAAACACTATAGTCCTGCTGGATGGTGTTCAATTGCAAAAGGAGTAGACGAGGATGCTCAACGGATGGATTGGATGCCTATCGTTCAGAGAATAAGTGTGACAACCAGCGATCTGACGGCATCTGGTATGCTCACTTAACTGCATTCGAACACATGTGCCAGTCCACATACATTCCCCTGTATATATCATGTTGCTTACAACTGTCTGAATCTAACTCTTCATTAGGGGTTCCCAATGCTCGAGAGTGCAAGTACGTTGTAGAACTGACATTTCCGCAGGAGACAAAAGAATTATATGGGGCTCCGGAACGCTCTGTGATCTCTATTAATATGAAATCTTCGACTTCGGAGCCGGAAAAGAAGCACGATTTTTCTCCAGAAATCGATGTGCTGGTGCAGATGGAAGGGAAAAGGTCGACTCGGAATGCCGAAAGCATTTCGCTTGTGTTTAATTTGAAGACACCTAAAGCTCAATGCGCGACAGTGAACGACGGACATGTAAAGGGACCATCAAAGCAATTGCGTAGGAGTGAGGTTACAGCGAGTCGAAATGATCAATCCGCACAATGGTACGTTAACAAATTGGGAAAAGACATCCCGGTAGTAGGAGTGTTCACAAATGGATCCCATAATGTACACGGAGTCTGGGAAGGCGCCAGCTTGAAAAGTTCGCATAGGTAGGTACGCTATTTGCGCTGGCAGCCTCACTGACATGATATATTCCATCTGAATTGATTCACGCAATCGACGTCGTAAAGCGACATCATGCTTGCCCACATCACTGAAAGCCCACACAATATGTATGTCGTATTGCTTGCAGAGCCACATCTAGAAGGAAGAACCGCCTGCTGCCAGATAGTCATAGTTCTTCTGAAACGACAATCGTGAAAATTCGTACCCTTGATACTTCTCTTGCGCTGCCTGCCACGCTTAGCGGTAGGTTCAATTCATATAAGCACAGTATTCGTATGTCTGCGGTTGTCTGTCATGAAAAATGTTCGAATGCGGTGGATCCATCACAGAATAATGTCCACAGCGTCAATAGTCGTAAATTCACTTTGCTGTGTTTGGTCTCCGCTTCTCAGATCCCTATGGATCAGTCCTTTTCAATCCGACGACTGCCGGCCTACTTCCCGAATATGTAACCGGGATGGCGTTCAACCTCTACAACAACCTTTGGGACACAAACTATGTTTTGTACTATCCATTTGCTTTAAGGTAAGTACGTTGTGATGTCTCAATTGTTGCGTTTGACAGCTTCGGCGTCCGTCTTACTCATCAGCGCATTTTAGTGGTTGTTGGAGATTCGCAACCACAAAAACTTCCGCGCCCTTCTATTTACAGCCGCTTAGATATGGTCATGGCGTACCGCTTCAAGCTTGAATTTAGATCCGAGGACAGCACTTGAGCAAATGTCAACTTTTAGTCTGCTGTCCAGGAAAGGAAATCACCTCCTGGATTTTTTGTGGGACCTGATTGTGATAATGGCTGATGATAAAAGTGTATGAACATAAATTGATACTTTCTTTCTGATTTGTTGGCACTCCCAAGACTCGTTCGAGGGATATTTGATATATGATGAATCTCTATGATTCTGCAGAGCTTTTATTGTTTACTTTGTGTAGCTGGCATTGCAATATAGGAAAAAATGTGTAAAACGGTCAGTGCATGAGCATCGTCTGTGCACCCACTACTGGAAGTGATAGTGTCTGGGGAAACCTTGAGAATACGTGGATCAGCCTCTTCCTAAACCAATTGAAGATTACGTAATCTCAGTCGGCGTGCGAGTTGCAGTTTTCTGATGTATCTATCATTCCAATGTATTTCGGATCAGGCCGCTGCTATGTTTATCATACAAAATTGACGGTAATCGAAACATTTTTTACCTCCATACTGGTTACCAGGCTTCAGGCTTGCAGTTTGTCACGTTTTTGCGGCAGCTGTACAATCCAATTTCCGCAAGCTGTAAAACAACATGTGCATTACTAATGCATGTTTGTAGCCCGTGACTCGAATAGGTGGATGCGCTCGTGCGTGATTTGTAGAGTAAAATTCGTGGCTGATGGCTGCCCTACATACGATCCTATTTCCTCACACTCCGAAGCAAGCTGTGAACATTAGTGTCATGAACTTTTCGCACCTATCGGCTTATTTCGCTATGGGCCAAGAGTACGGAAGTCTGTTAAATGAACGTCATTGCTTTCTCGAAGTTGATCACTGTACATAGGGTTCGGCATAGAAAAATTGCTTTCGAGAAAATGTGATCTGCATAGTAGATGCTTCTGCGCATTTAACTTTCACCGGTTTCTGAAAACATGGAGCACGCGCTGCAATTGGAGCATGCACTGCGATGAACTTTCTTGATGGGCATATTACGCTCGAGGCGACAAGTTGAGTTATAGTACATCTGTATCAATCTACCCGAGCTGATCCACCCCATCAACGGTGTGCGCGACTGTCGTTCCATCCTCTATGACGATAGTGACCCGATGCCCATCCCGAATCTGTAAGATTTTGAGGCAAATTATCAGTGCGAAGGGTCGATACATGCATGTAAACAACTGATATTCGTCGAGGCATCCCACGTCAAAAAAGCATAGATGATAGAAGAATTAATGCTCACCTCTTCTTTCGTAACGATTGTGCGGCCATTGACTATCTGGGTGGATGTGGATGAGGATGATGCTCCGCTGCTGGGCAAAAGGATCAAAACACCGTGAGACTCGTGACGGTAGGCCAAAGCAATCTTACGACCATTCGATTCCATAGAAAGTACACAACCGCTCTACCAATGCACGCAAAAATTGTCACGCGCTAGATACCTCTGCATCCCATTCATATCAAACATTGGAGGAAACATATTCCCCATCTGCCCAAATCCACTCATGGGAGTCATCCCTCCCATCGCTCCGAAGCCATCAAAGCCCATGCCCATGCCCATGCCACCAAAACCTCCACCGAAACTTCCGCCGAAACCACCTCCGGACATCATCATTTGCTGATGCATCTGCATCATTTGCATCCTGCGGTATAGTGAGAGAGTGAGTAATGGACTTGAGAATATAGCAGAACTCGCGAACTAATCAAAAGGACAAAATCGTTGCATCAATATACAGTTGAACGAGCATAGTTACCCTGGAGAGGCGAATCCAGGTGATGAGTATGACTGCAGATCTCTCGATCCACCCAGTAATATTGTACTCGTCTGTTGTGATTGTTGACGTGGTCTTTCGGAGTTTGCCTGGAGCTGGGGCGAATAAGAGTAATGCGTATATGAGAGGTAGCCGATAGTAAATGATATTTAGGTAACCCGTAAGCGATATGCAAAGGCTCGCATCATCGGTAACGTTCAACTGGCAACGACGGCAGTTCAATTGGACAGTAGCGACTATTGTCCACTAGTTTTTGTAAAACAAGCCAACGATAGCTTTGGCCATCGAAAAATGTGGCAAGATTTGAATTGAGACACAATGTACTACCGAAATAACTTATCAAAATTCGCGGCCACAACTCAGCACTTCAAAGAAGCTTGCAATGAACATCGAAAACAAGGACGATGAATCGATGACCATGAGCTCAGACAAATGCTCTTTTGTGGGTGAAACTGTAAGCATGAATGGAATCTACGTCAGACATGTGTGTGCTATGCTTGTTGGAACAGCTCTTGTGCATACCTGCTCCTGCAGTTGGGCTATAGTAGCTTCATTCTGATTTATCATACGCTGTTGTTGATACATCAAGTCGTGTCGCCGTTGTCGATCCATATGCATTGCCATTTGCTGCTGCTGTTGCTGCTGCATCTGTAAATTTCGTTGCCTTTGTACCTGCGGATGTGAGTCGAAAGTCGGCATAAATATCAACTGCAAAAGATTGATGTATATACTACAACTTGGCAGAGAATCTATAAATAGCACTTGAACCCCACTGGTATGAACAAACACAGTTCCACTCACTTCTGTGGCACCTCGATTCATGGGCGATTGCTGAATCTGCTGATGTTGGTTGAACATTGTACTCGTGACATGATGGTGTATATCCCGGTGCGCGTTCTGGATAAAACCACTACCCATGCCATTGTCTAAGCCCATCTCCTGGAAGAAGGAATTGAATAACTCAAAAGGATCCGTGAAGTTATAGAACATCCCGCCGAAGGGATCTCGCCAGTGATCATCGTCCATCTCAACATTGCTGAACATACTGAAACTGGGCATCTCCGAATGATGGCCTGCAACTCAGCGAAAAACCTCAAATGAGTATAGAAGAAGCTCTACAGCAGATACAACAGTGAAGGCAGCATGATCTACCGTACAAAACACAATTCGAGATAGAACTACCTCCAGGTAAATAGAATATTCGTCTACACCAACTAATATAAGCGAGCAGCCGAACGGTATAGAATAAATCGCGACTAAATGACACTTGAGCAACTAGGAGTCCCCGCACCCCGCATACCTGAATTGGCATAGGTTTGGAAGGATGCACCACCCGTGGGCCCAAATCCACTGTCTGCAAATTCAGCATGATTCGCGCCTGCAAAGCTACCATTCGGATGCTGATGTGCGCTACTACTTTGTGCCAAGTTGTATGCTTCGCGTTTCTCCTCTATAGTCGAGAAAAGGTGTTCAGTGATCAACTACTACAAACACATCATACTTATACAGCTTCTATGTACAGCAAATGCTATTCCTTGTGTCCGTCAAAGGTATACCGTGTATGCTTGGTGATGCATACATACGAAATTATAGGAACTCTACGGAACGATACTCCCGCAGGACAAGAACATGATTCTAATATGACGTAGATCGAAATCTTACCATCAGATAATACTTCATACGCCTCAGCAATTAATTTAAAAGCTTTGGAAGCTTCTTCCACATTGTCGGGATTTTTGTCAGGATGCCATTTTAGAGCCATCCGCCGATATCTGATGGTGTTGAAGTGAATATAATCTTACTACTTACAAAAATACTACATAATGGTGACTGATTTTATATATCAGTCGTGTTAAAGTAGCATCAACTAGTCACATACAGAAAAAAATGTATGCTGATGACCAACTTATATCAGCAAATAGCAAAGCAGCATATTTTCC
>NW_014040156.1:23327-25162 GCF_001186125.1 Sphaeroforma arctica JP610 | reverse complement strand
AAAATAAAATAAAATTTTTGTGTGTACGGGATCGAATCCTATATCTATATATTACATCAAAACACTATATACGTGCCAGAATATTTTTAAATCTGGATTTTGGGGATGGCATTGCAACAAGTGCTTGAAAAGACGGGTATGAAAATTCTAGCATAAGATACATTCCACAGCAGTCCATTCGCACTCAACTACACAAACCAGATGCAAGCCAATACACTTATCACTCACTAACTTCATGTATTCGTGTAAGAGGCGCAAACCTTGATGTCTAACATTCAAAGAAAAAAGATGCGCACACTACTATATAGACCGGATGTGAGCGGACACGTGCAGCACTCACCGTCTTCGCGAATTTATGTATGACGCACAAGTCTCTCCACACATGATTTATTTGATGAAAAATCTCTTCACATTCGACTACACAGACCAAAATGTGATTAAGTGACAATACATCCATCACCTACTGACTTCATTCATTTACATACTGAGGCAATTGAACGCAAAAGGAGCACATATCATATTCATATGATAGATATTTACGCAACAATCTCAGTAGTCGTATTCCATTCATTTAGTAAATATCTACAAGACTACAACCTATCCTATTTCGTAACTCACGAGTCCCTCACACCCAACAAAAATTCAGACACGCTGGCAAGCCGCCTTTTGTATTTGAGCACAATACACCATTAACATACTTGAAAGCAAAGTTCAAACACTTACGCTTTCTTTACTTCATCTTGGGAAGCGGTGTGAGACACTTCCAGCAGCGAATAGTAGTCCAACATGGTATCGTCACCTGAATCTACGATTCTCCAATAATAACCACTACATTCATACTGTCCTATATGTTTTGTATGTTTATGCTGGTTGGATATACATACCATATTTTATATATATCCGCGTTTTGTATAAATATG
Source organism: Sphaeroforma arctica JP610 (assembly GCF_001186125.1). Lineage (NCBI taxonomy): Eukaryota > Ichthyosporea > Ichthyophonida > Sphaeroforma > Sphaeroforma arctica. The sequence goes on along the minus strand of NW_014040156.1, from coordinate 24,242 downwards.
ATGATGAACGTTTCTAATCCAACAAATCTAAAAACGATGACACTGTCTTGCAACAACACAAAATATTCCTTTGAGGGGGCCCGGGCAGAGACAGGCCCAGGGGGAGGCGGGAGGAGGGACAGGACCAGCCCCAGGGGGAGGGACAGGGCCAGCCCCAGGGGGAGGGAGAGGGAGGGACAGGGCCAGCCCCAGCAGGGCCCAAGGGGAGGCGGGGGTAGGGACAGGGCCAGCCCCAGGGGGGGGGGGGAGGGCTGGATTCTGGGGAGGGGTACATACATATGAAAAACCCCTTTTTTTTAGTTCCATCATTTTGTATCTGAAAAAGTTGAGCTTTTATGATATTTTTTAGATAAAAAATACACGTGACACCGTTAGTGCACTGGACATGTCAAAATTAAAACTCAATCGAATTATAGTGTTGGAAAGTCGCTATTTTTGAATCCACTCTTCTTGAACGTACTAAAATAGTTGTTTACGCAGACGTACATATATACATGCTGCATACTCATAGCACCTGACCATAATATAATCCCGTATATATTACAGTAACGTGCATTGGATAGCAACGTGCATATCATAGAGCGTAAAAATGGCTAAGCTTAAGAAGTCAACGCGCAAATTCGCGCAAAGGAATGCCAAACTTACTCAGATCTCAGATCACAAGGCAAGGCCTGGAACTGATGGTAAAAGACCGCAACAACAAAAAATCCATAAGGGTATGGGAAGAGCGGCCGCGAAAGGACGCAGAATCATACCTACCAAAAACAATAATAAGGCAAACGAGGAACGAGATGCAAAACCAGACACAGGTACGATATATGTTTACTCGGAGAGGTAATATATATATATATATATATATATATATATATATATATATATATATATATATATATATATATATATATATATATATAT
>NW_014040156.1:13813-21313 GCF_001186125.1 Sphaeroforma arctica JP610 | reverse complement strand
CACTGACGCACCCTTTCACCATGGCTGGCACTGGGGAGGAGATGGAGTTGGAAGCTGAGGTCGAAGAGCACATTCAGTCGTGCGCGACGAGTATACCAATTGACGATCAAACTAGTTTTGTTGCGAAGTTGGCGAGCATGTGTCGGACGAAACATCCCACCGACATCGAGTCAGTTTCAGCAGAGGTGAAGAGCTTATGGCTGAAAGAACTTGCTGTCGGGGAGGCGAAGCTATTGAAGCGTGGAAACGCATTGCGCAATTGTGTAAAGTGGAGTCATGAATTGGAAAATACCATATGCGGCGTCATCGTTTCCGTAAGTTGCCATATACACTGTTGTGTTTATTCTTTTCCATTACATGTATTTTTTTAGTACGTCAGCGTGCGGTATGTTCAAGCGCTCAAAGCTTGCGCATCGTCTATTTCAACAATTGACTCCTATACTTCATTTATGTATATCTTCTAGCTTATGAAAAGCATTGAAAAACGAGAGGGTGCTGATGCAGTTACAATGCTTGAAAGCGTGCGGAGCTTGGTGCATTTCATAGGAGCCTGCACCCACTTACCGAAATGGGTTTTGAAGAAAGCACTGGGGCTTCTCTCATCGCACGCCGATGTCGAGGTGCGCGAGGCAGCGTATCTGATCATACATTCGCTTGCGCTGACTGTGCCGTTCCCATTCTTTACGCTTTGTATGCGTGGCCTATACTGGACATATGTTTCTACGTGCAGCATGTTGGATACTTGCTCCGCCAGTCTAGGTAAGTAGGTTGATTTATGACATGACGCAGTAGGTCCAAGTGAGCTTATCGCATCTTGCTGTTATTTAATGCTATGAGTGCGTATATTTGGCTTTGGTTGTACAAAGTAGAGTATCGTATCGGCTAAATGTGCCAATCAATGGTTTGCATACTCTAATGTTAAATGGCCATCTTATTCACCCGTACTGTATTGATATGACTATATTGGAACATCACACAGATTGTACTCGAAACCTGCTACGTTTATGCCATATTGAATATTTATTCGCTCATATTTTCCGATTGTTTTGTTAGATTCCTACACAGCAGAAGATACAGAGATGGATACAAAGATGAAGTTAGTGAAATTGTACGACACAGAAAGTAGGATGGCTATGTTGATGAAATGTTGCACAGAGAGTATGGCCATGGACCCGAATTCGGCGTATACGTGTGGATTTGTATACATGCGCGACTTGGCCATTTCCGTGTCATCAGCGATGCAGAACATAGACGATCATGACGAATGGGCAAATACCGCGGATGTGATTGCTGCCAATGACAGGGCGAAAGAAGAAAAGCGGAAGGCACTTGCACGCGTGACTTCGTGGGCACACTTGGGCCAGCTGAGTCTTTGGACCCACGCATTAGTAGGCACAGACAATGCTATGACACCTGAGACACGGGCCGTTCTCGCACCATTGGCCTACCCTTTGATTCAAGTCATTGTCAATAGCATGAACGTTATTGACGTCGCGGATTCGTATCGAACAGCGCCATTCCGACTGCATTTAACGAAACTTTTGCTGTTAATTAAGGGCGGAAGCAGTGGTGTGCATGTGTCGATCGGGTTTGCCTTGGCTCCTCTCGTAAGCTATGGCAGTGCTTCCATCAAGACTATGTCATCGCGAGAGAAGAACAGTAGTTATGTCAGTGCTAAACTAGTGAAGGCAACACTGGGCTCGTTGGCAGTCATTCCAACTACGTGGATGAATAGCCGGGATTGTAAACTGGCCGTCTTAGAAGTAACCTTGGCGCTACTTACGCAATATGTTGGTGTGGTGGCATCGTGCGTGAGCTTCCCCGAAGAAGCACTAGTGATTACTCACATTCTAAGACAGTTCGTCAATGGCGGTGGTAGGTTTAGTGGTGAATTGAATGCCGATGAGCTTGAATCTGAGCTATCGCAAAGTGACAAGAAGAATCGGCTGATAAAGATGATTCGAAATTTTCTGGCTGATATGGAAAAGCATATGACTGCCGTCGAAGTAATTCGGAATCGGATGCAAACTGGACCGAGAGATAGTAACAGACACATTCCGAAGGCCAGCGTACCTAGTATTGGCGCATTTCCTATTGTGAAAGTGTGTGAGGAAGTAGTGAAAAAATTAGTTGCATAGGCCGCAGCCAATAAATAAAATACATTAGATTGCATCCGGCGCTCAGCCATTTCGAATTGACAAGGTTGTTTGTACGGTCGTACACAGCGCATGACGGAGAATAACAAAATTTAATGTTTATCTGAAAGCTGTACTTCTATTTGTTGATGTCGGATTCGTTGGCATCTCGAGTGGCATTCTGACGAGATTTGTGAATGCTTGGTATCAAGCGACCTGAAGTTCTAACGTTACGATTTCCATCGGGGCCAATGCCACAAGCAGTTCGGATGGGGTCGATGCTGGACAACTCTTTGGCAATTTTTTGTCGTCTCGACTCAAATAATATCTTTCCTGCACAAACATTGTGAAGAGTATGAGAATGCACTGAGTACGGGTCTCGAGGTATTGGAAATGCATGAGTAGATGCGGTCTGTAGCCGTGCGCACGTGAACAAAGATAGCTGCATCGAGGCAAGCAGTACACACCTTCTTGGTATTTGCTGTGAGCGATACTTCCTGCGCCCCTACTATCTTCCCCACAATGTCTTCGTTGAAGACATCACGAACATTGAAGCATACAACATCGTTTTGACCACCGTTCTCGTCTGACAAATTGTAAGTTGAGTTTCAAGTGTTAGATACTGATCATGGGCGGATAAACAAAATTCACACGACGTAAAAGTCCAAATTCTCATTAAAAAGAAAATCGTTCAAGTGCCATACAACTCAATTTACCTGTCGTCATTATGTTCTCAAATCTCACAAGAAGCACATCTGGTGCACGGAGGATCTCTAAACTTTGCAGATGGATATTCTCAGGAAGGGATCTAACGCAGATATAAAGATAGAAAATTAGAACGGTAAGAAAACGACGATACATGTCTCCTTAGGAAATCGCGTTGCTTTATATTGTTATATGGCTTCGGTTTCACGAAGCATGTTACATACTTCTTGAGCAATGAGGAACTTTCGCCCTTCAATGTGGAGTTTGTGACCATCGTCACCAGAGGATAGGCCATATCCATGGCCATGTAGCGCGCCTGTTTCTCTCGATTACCAATGGTGTCTGTGATATGTTCAGAGAATCCCTAATCTCAATTCGAAATAACAAGAACGCCAAAAGTGCTCTTCATGATCATAGACATATGAAGCAGAAAGTAAACTTGACGTCGAGCACATAAGTACCTAGATGGAGACGATGCATGTTGTTGACAATCAGCCCATTGTGATTTGGATCGGTTCTTTTCTTCAGATCTCTGACATTCATAAGGCAGGCCTGATTTCGATTAAATAGGAAGGTACCCGTGCCAGATGAGTGAGGATCGGAGGGAATATCAGAGTATTTCAAATGGGCCAAATAATGATGCTCGACAAATAAACAAGATGGGCAGGAAAAACAACGGCAAATTTAAAACTCAACCCAACTGGTGTGCTTCTACAGGATATAAATCAATTGCTGCATCGGCTTTCTCCTTATTACTCACATCTTTGCATTTAATCGGACCATGGTCACAAGTAAAGGGCACAGTGTAGTCACCATCGCATTCGCAGAAACCTGTAGAATAGGATGGTATCCAATTAAGTTACAATGAGATTCTAATCACCGAGTTGAATTTCGACTAGAAAAAGCCTACATTTAAGTACGCCATAATCGCAATCGACTACAAATTTGATATACCTGACATTCCGTGGATGATCGTAGCGTCACAGTCCGTGTCCCCAGCCGGTTCTCTAGGACCATGCGGGTCACATCCACCAGTGCGTCGGAAGCGGCACTTTGGAGAGCTTGGACATGCATCTGCACAGCTAGTAGATTCATGGCCACAATCAAACTTCACCTTATGTGTCTCATCGCAAGCGCAGAATCCTGTATTGAAGTCAAATTGGACGAAATTTGAGCCAAGTTGGCTTACAAGCTATATCTGTGCCAACGAAAAAAAACCCAACAGGCGGATGGTCATACCTGATATGTCGCTAGAGAGAATGCTGGTCACGTCTTTATCATTCTCTGGCTCCCGAACACCGTCGGCCTTACAGTCCGAGGTCTGTTTCCAGCCAGCTAATGATCAGTGGTAGTCCGAAGATGAAAACATATTAAGAAACACCGGGCATTTGCTTCGCCAGAAAATTATCGAATAGATTGGAAACTAGTGTTGGGCAGAACTAGCGAAATATGAGTATAGAATACGACTTACGATAAGATACGTAACCAGGCTCATCCAGGGGGTCGCCCACTCCTAGATAATCGTCATGAAGGCATCTGCGGTGGATCATAAGCTCAATTTGTCCATCGCTGATACTGGACCCGCCGACACTCCTATCCGTGTACAAGTTGAGAGTTTTGATCAACTTCGAGGCCGAATCCATTTGTTCATCTCGGATGGACAAACGTGTATTTATCGGATAGTAATTGCGGGAGACTGGTTCGGTGTCTCTGAGTGGCCAATTTTCTCTGTGGTCGCGCACGCGCCGTTGCATTTCCCTACCATTCGCATCGGTGTAGAACACTCCCTTACTTTTGATGTCTGTTGTGTATCGCACTATCACCTCTTTACCTACCCATGGGGATGCAGCTTGAGGTGACATTTCCTGTGTAGCTGAAGCTGATGATTCGGTAATACTTGGCGCAACAGGTATGGGTCCAACCACAACGCTCACATCGAGCATTTTCTCGTTCGTACTTGCGGCAGGTCGTATAATTTGACTCAACCAGGGGTTGATGTGGACGCGGACCTCAAGTAGATGGCCTGTCAATGTCATATCGGCATATTGACAACATTAGCTAGGAGTGAAAGATAGTATTCATATCCACAGTGGGGAGTTGCACATGACAAATAGATACGAATGGGTCAAGCAATAGATCCGCACGATTGTCATACCATTCCGCGTGCGCGATCCTTCAACTATCTTCAATTCGTTACTGGGTTCGATTGGTTCAGGAGTCTGCGATACCGGTCGGAAAATATAAGCACCTGATGGAGAATTAACTTCTGCTGACCCATTGTTTGATTCGTAGTACATGAACTCTTGTTGAAGCTTTATATCCTCACCATCTTCGCCTGCGATATGAGTAATTACACCCAGTGTGCAACTCATCTTGATTTTCATATTTTCAAATTCCACCGTAACTATGCCATTGCTAACTCTGAAAGGAGTGTTGCACAAGTTTGCGGCGTCGTCGTTTTGCCCTCCTGGTCTGAGTGCCTCGTCGGGTTTGGCTTGGGCTGAGATAGTTTCTTCTGATTTAAACTCGGAGCTATTTTGAAGTTTTATAAGGTATCGAGAGAATGCAAGAGGCCTTACACATGCATCGAAGACTACCTCATGGGTAGCTGAACCTGTAGCAAAATGAGTGATTGAATGTACAAATTGTGAGTTCGCTACTTGACGTTACAGCCGAACATATACTTGGACACGTATTTATCATGCGGAAAATGTAGGTACAATATGTATACATACATTATTCCTAGGAGGCTTAGCCATGAAAGACATTTACATATCACAAACCATTGGTTCCTGTAGACTTCATTACCTCTATCTTCTCGAAGGCTTTGAATCGCGCTTGCGATTTTTAGGGTTCGGAAGGGAATCATTTCGTTATCATTGCCATCGCGGCTCACACTGGCGACAGGCACACTCACTGGTAAACGGACTTCCTGCGTACGACATTTCTGAGAATCCTTAAGATTAAATAATTTCTGAGTTCTTTCCACGGCAGTTTCAGCTGCTCCAGGAATGAATCCTAGAGGATTATACACGACCACACTTATCTCAGCGCCAGCGATTGCTCGTTCTGTGCCGGCACAAATACTCGTATTGGTAGCCTGTAAACACGTTTCCAGTAAGGCAGGATCAGACTCACGACCCTCCATCTCGTTGTTACGCGCAGTCTCAACCGGAAACTGGTCGTTAGAACAGAAATACGCACGAGAAATAACATCTTCGCACTTTTTGACACCCTGAGATAGACGCTTAGTGTAATCTTCCGCTACAAACTGTTTTTCGGTCCCGGAAACACCGTCGTGATGCTGTACAATAGCCATAGCGCGGGCGAGGCGGAGAGATGACGAAGATTTTGATTGCTTAAATTCATCCTTAGAAGACGTGAATATCTCCGCCTGTCTACAAGCCATCAGCACATTCATCGCTTGCCTTTCCAGTCGTTTGACAGCTGGCCTAGATGTGAAATATCTGAAAACGAGACACGAAAAAGTGTATCGTCACTTCGATGTAGAAACCTGCACCTGCCTCGGGCATCCGGCAGAACATGAAACTGCCGTCTGTCAGGGGGTCGTGAGAAGCGAGAAAAAACACTGCAAATTTGTAGTATACTTGATCTTGCAGGGCATATGTGATAAATCGAAATATAAATTACACTATACTGTCAACTGTTATAGTCGATAAAGAGGCTACAACACAACGGTCTGTGCCACCCAATGACCTACCCCGTCCAGTAGGAGTGTGGATTGTGAGAGTAGGGAAAGAAATCGTCGTTGTTTTGCAGCCATTCATGCTTGCTTGCTTTGGTCTCCTTCTTGACTGCATCTACATAGATCTCGGGATTCGAGTAAAAGGCATTGACTCGGCCGTCCTTTTTCATATAATGAATTATCTTGTCCATATTTTTATAGTATGGTTCCGAATTCCTGTCATGCAAGAATTTAAATATCATATAGATCTCATGCACAATTGTGAATCGTATTCGCGAAACAAAAACTCGAGGAATGCACAGCATAGGCCGATACTTCCACCATTAATTCCAAGCAACCAAATACCTGTAACAGAAATCTTCGCCCATAGGAAACAGTACGTTCGTTGTTATGCTACTCTCGGCATATTTTACAGCGGCATGTACAAAACGGTCCACGAATTCCTTAATGTTATACTCGTCCAAAGTACTATCATCATTGACGGGTTCAGCGCCGTCCCCTAGATTGAGACTATCAGGTGGGCCATAGTGGTCGTACAATACCAATCTAAAAGGCAAAGGATAAGTTCAGGAAAACTTCCTTCAGTGCGGCTCTTCATAATGCTGAAGTTGTAGATGTGTTGCATTCCATACAGGGGTGGACGCTATCACTTATATATAGATTATGACACAATCCAACCACCCACAAGGGTCATGCACATACCCGAGAATACTCAGATCAGGTTTGCTTTTACTTGGATGCCACATGAATTCCAGTGTCTTATCCCGTCGTCTTTTCACAATATCATCTGTTAAAGATAGGGAGGAACACACATCAACTTAAACTGATCCATATCAAAATTATAATCGAAAATGAAAAGTCATAAGAGTGCTCGGTGTGCCCGCAACTCGACGGCTGCGTACAACAATGTCCTATATAAAAACTTAAATCTGACTGGCATACGACGGAATATTG
>NW_014040156.1:5080-11797 GCF_001186125.1 Sphaeroforma arctica JP610 | reverse complement strand
TATTTATATATTTATATATTTATATATATTTATATATTTATATATTTATATATATTTATATATTTATATATTTATATATTTATATATTTATATATTTATATATTTATATATTTATATATTTATATATATTTATATATTTATATATATATACCTCCCCCCTGAACCTCATAACGTAATGGGGTCACTGTACAAACGTTAAACCTTTAACTGTCACTTTTTGGAATATAAAAGTTATATTTTTTATTTGGGACAAAATATTATGTATGATTTTTAATTTCGCACTTGAAAAGTTGTCCTATATGTTTGAAAATTTAACCCTAAAGTATTTTAGCTAATCAGGAATGTTCAATCACTCTGCTGGTAGTTAGCGTTTGGTAGTTAGCGCCTAAAAACAGGACAAAATATATATATGCACTGACCTGTACATTGCACCCACAGAATTTAAGAAGGGCTTATGTAAGTATAAAAGGTCCTTTTTAAACGTATAGAACTTACAAAAATAAAAGTTTTAACTTTTAACTTTATGAAGTTATTTGCCACAAGCGATGGGTTACCAAAACGACATTCTGGACATGTGGTGAGTTGGTGACCTTATGTGTCATTTTAGGTAAAATGGACTTTTGCCCTGTATTTACTATTTACAATCAAACATACTGGTTCTTTTTCAGGGGGCTAAAATGAACATACATATGTTATAAAACCCTATATTTACAGACCAGTACACATTATACTTTCGATTTGAAGACATTGTGTTTAAACGTAGCGATTTCAAGCTGACCTGATGGCTGTGAGGCTTTCTAATAAAATACTGCTATTGCCGCAATTATTCCGCCCGTGTGCCAATCTCCGCTGCACGAACTGACTATATAGCATATCGCAGAATATGATCAGAAAACTGATTATTCATATTCGTTGAGGTTCCCATGTATATCTGTATACTAATATTACATTAAACTAGTGATGTTTGCAGACAGAGTGTATATGATCATTGAATACACATCTTATGTGAGCTGCGATATTTTGTTTTCAGCCCTTGAAATTAACCTCTTTGAAATGGATGGGTCCCTCGTATACGTTCGTTGTCCTATTAATTCCTCAAGAGACAGGTCAAAAATTATTCTTTCCAATGTACGTTACACGCACACACGGCTATAAGTTTTGCTTTATAATAAAGGAGGGAAAGGAAAATAATTAAAAAGTCTCATAATCGTGACGATACCGTGGAGGACACAAACTAGTTCGAATTATTAAAGGCAACTGCTGTCCAGATCAGAAGAGTGTTTTTAACAAGCGCCTTGCGTAGACCCAGAGAAGGTCCGAATTGGTATCACAATGAGTCACTTGTTAGGAACACTAGTTCGACTTTCACACGGCTGGTGGGTGCAGCGTATAACGTCGGTTTATATTACTGAATTTTTCACCCGCTTTCGCTGCCTCCTCGAGTATAATACCAACTGAGCAATAGGGAAACGAATGTTAGTGACATAAGAAGTCTCAGGACTCGGACCAACAGCGAACTTTTTGGCAGTGCAGGACAGCGTATATATCCATAATCGTCGTTATTTATTAGATTCCATAAGCTTCGTCGTTATTTATTAGACATCCATATTACTCTATATATTTATAACGCTGAATTATAACGCTGAATTGAATGCCCATCGTATGTTCACTTTCTATAGTCCAGACTCAGACTTCTTGTAATGTATTTATAAATCCAGTCTGTGACGGTGACATATTTATACTGGCAGTTTAATTTTCAGAACTATGTACCGGCACAATTTTTTTTATTTGGCGTTTTCTTTTCATATATATATATGTATTTTTATTAGGAAATAAAAGTCAGTGTAAAAATTCTGTGTTGTGTAATATACTATTGTTGTTCACAGCGAAGTAGTATAGCAAAATATCTGTGGCCCTTCACGATGGACTCACCGAGCAGCGATAGGCGTCCCGGCGACGGCAATAATGATGAATATAAATACGTTAGCGAGGTATTTGTTGTGAATGTCAGTGTATATATTTGTTGTGTTTGTCCTACACGTGCATCTAGCATCTTTTCTGTCGAGTTTTTACCGTCCAACGTGTATACAACCCCTGTAAGTATACAGCCCTCCTCCTAAAGAATTGCAATGAACTTAAGTGAACAATAGGACATACGTATGTAATAGGCGATAAGAGAGTACTGTATAACATCAGTTGTTTAAATAGTGCTTTCTTTTGAAACGGTCCCCCTGTCGTATTTTTTCGACCCGTGGGGCTTTTTACAAACGGTCACTTTATATTGACACTCAATCCATGATAGAAGCTAGTAGGCACCAGCTATTCGGCACCTTTGTTCTCCTTCAATGTCTGGGAATAGTAAAAGATACAATCAGTTCTTCATGAAATCGACTGTTCTACATTGTTGAGCCCGGTCGGGAACATTCCAATTGGAATGCATCAATGGAATGCGTCATTACATTTGAAGAACCACATGATATCAATTGCTGTCTATTTACTTCACCATAACTAACTCACATTTTTAATGAATTTTCGGCAGGCTATTCGCGAAAAAACCCGAATGTGCGAAGCTTTGGAACTTGAAATCGTGGAATTACAGAAGGAGTTAGCGGCGCAGCAGAAAATGCATGAAAAAGGTGGCTTTTACAACACATACGCGTACTCGACATATTATAATCTTATATTATATCTATTTATGTATGTATGTATATATGTGTGTAAGTATGTATGTATGTATGTAGGCATGTTTATCTATGTATATATATATCTATGTATGTATCTACATATCTATTTATATATATATATATATATATATGTATATGTATATGTATGTATATATATGTATCTATATATAAATTTATAATATGTACTTATATATATTATATATATTATATAAATAGTATATATATATATATATATATTATATGTATGTATATACAAATATATATATATATATGTGTGTGTGTGTGTGTATGTATGTGTATGTGTATATATCATGTATAGAAACATTCATGTTCATCAATTCACATGTGTATATCATATATATATATATGTGTGTGTGTGTGTGTCTGCGTCTGTGTCTGTGTGAGAGAGTGTGTGTTTATATATAGATATATATATGTGTGTGTGTGTATATATTTATATAGTTATATAATTATTTATATATATATTTGTATATATATGTATATGTTGTGTGTATGTGTGTATGTATATATATATATATATATATATATATGTGTGTGTATGTGTGTAGTGTGTACGTAATAATTATTTGTATCTATATTGATAAATATGATGTGGATGTAGATGTTTATATCCATATATATATATATATAGATATGGAGTGGGCGTAAACGATATTGCATAATGCATTTATATATATATATATATGTGTGTGTGTATTTGTGTATTTTTATGGTATTTTTATGGATAAGTATATATATATGTGTGTCTGTGTCTGTGCGTGTATGTGTATGTGTCTGTGTTTGGTGTGTGTGGATATGTAAATACATATATATATATATATATATATTAGATGCGTTTGTATATATAAGTACTATATAGCCCATGTATAAGCGTCTAAGCCATCAGTAGTCCTCTTATCCTTATAATAGATTGGGGGCTTGGTGTAAACTTGTTTGCCGATAGTGAAAGTTGTCTCACTTAGTACGTACATCATAAAGCAAATTATGATGTCAAGATCGCCATCTATAGTCATCGATCGACCATGTTCGTTAGATTCGACGCTCATCAAATTCATCGTCAATCTTTTTGCAGACGGTAAATCTGAGGTCGCGGAGAGTACCGCGGCAAAGAATATAATCGGAAAGATCGCTAGTACGCCAGAAGCGAGGTATATCCACTGGGTTGCGCGGTAAAATATTCGTTATGCGTGTGCTCACATGTATGAATTGAGTATGTACCCGTAGTATATTAATAGCTTTTATTGCTAGGCATGACTTATACTCCCATCGTAGCGGAGACTTATTTTTTACAATTGATTCTGCACCTTTGGTTTCGTCTCCCGATACTCTCTTTTGCCGGCATTTAATCATAGCTAACTCGTGGTCCGCACGTCCCCTCAGTACTTCCGCTTACTTCTTCAGCCGTGGCGGATGCGCCTGCAAAGATGCTTGTGATAAAGCGAATTTATATATAATGTGTCTGTGTCTGTGTGTATTTGTATTTATATATATATATATAAAGGTACGGACATACATTTGTCCATATATATTGTGTATATATATATTTATATCTATATATGTATAATATGTATGTATACATATATGAAGAAAGGTACATACTTACATATGCCTATATATATATATATATATATATTACTTTACTACTATATAATAAGGATATTATTGTTATTGTTATTGAATATGGATGTATGTATGTATATGTTTATGTATATATATATATGCGCATATATTTATATTCATGTTTATTTGCGCGTATGTGTGTGCATGTATATACATATATATGTATTTGTATGTATGTATGTATATATATATATGTGTGTGTGTGTGTGTATGACATATGAAATATACTTCTGTATAAATATTTATATACATATGTATGTATATTTATATACATATATATACATGTTTATATATATATATATATGTGTGTGTATGTTTATTTTATGTAATGTATATATGTATATATAGTTGTCCGCTGATAACTTTCGTCTTTCGTATATATATATATATATATCCGCTGATAGCTTTCGCTTTATTATATATATATAGATATCCGCTGATTACTTTCGCTCCTTTCTTTATTATTTCCTAGGGAATTGATCCCACCGTGGCTCATGAATGTTCTAGATCTGTATGCAGAACCTACTTCCATCGCGAATAACACGTGATTGTTATTCACGTTCGGATAAAGGCATGCAAAGCACAGCATACCTACATAACCTATCGAATGTTCATCAGCGCACACTATCCGCGCCCGCAATCAAGTAGAGTCCGGTTACCGTAATATTGGGCGAAACGCACTAATTAAAGACGATCAAGAGGCTATATATTTTTAGATACCTGCCAGCAGTTCACAGCTTCTGTACAAAACCGATTTATAGAAATAGAAGCGTGATGGCGGCATGCTACCATTTTTACCTCCGTGCATATACAAATTAATTAAAATCAATCTGAACATTATCCAATAGTACACACTGCTATTTTTTCAAATACTTATCCATCAATAATGTCGAGCGATGTAGCCTCATAGAATAGTACGTTTCGCTTTCAACAGATCTCATGATCACACGGTGCTGTACATGATTTAATGTTAAACCGATACCAACCACGCCTATGCAGCCGTGTAGTTTTGCGAAGTGCTCTATTTCTTCTTCTTCTTCTCTGCAAGTGTCGCTCGCTTTCCCTTTCCTGATAGGCAACGACAAGGAGAAAAATGTGCAATTCATCATCAGCTGGAAGCCAAGGGTCGTATTTGAGTTCATAGTAAATGCACACAGAGATACGAATATGAGTATGTATGGAAGTGGCATTTGTCCATTTGCAGAGTGTGCTGCTTAGATGCGTGAGTATGCGTAACGAGCTTGTGTCCATCTCAACAACAATGACGATTTCTCAGTCAAAGGATCGGTTGCATTACAGAACACTGGTGGTGATAGAGAAAGAAGATTGCAACATTTCGGGGGCATAGCCAACGCATACTAAGATGGTTCGCACGAAAGTACTTGATTCGCACATACACAAGTAAATCGAAAATTCATCTTTACGATTGTTTTTCTTTTTTTGAAAGTAGATCAATGAGTTCACAATGGCCACTTGTGTAAGCGACAGTTGCTGTATAGCTTACCCTTTGCAGGTGGACCCTTCCCACGGCCAATAAGACTGTCCAACCGTTCCAATTGGCGTTCCTGTAGCCGTAACGTGTGATGTAGTGTTTTTAGCGCTCGATATAGTGCAATGCACACCAAACAAGCAAGTACACACTGATTAATACCTACATTGGTATCCATCAGAATATACATTTATAAGTTTATAGGCAACTACCGATGAGATCGCCTTGCATAGATATTGACTACATAAGTACGCATATAAAGAATGCATGAATTGACTATATATATACATGCCGTCGTTTAAATACAATACATAAATAATAGATAAGTGTAAACTCAGATAGCTGAGATATTGTACACAGTTTAATGACAAATAAAGGTCACGATTCAAGATATTGATACACATTCCGGTACTGGGCATCGTAGTAATACTTTGAAAGGGCATATCACACCTGCCGATGATCAATGTCAACTGAGAAGTGGTTAAACAATAAATAAAAAATGTGCTGTCTACAAACCCTGAATAAGTACAGCAATACAAGATCAGTATCAAGAGCAATGAAGAATTCGACACACATAGGAGCATAACATTGTCAGTTAGGCCAATGCTTATGAATAACCCCCAATGTAGATTGTAGATTTTACTATCGCGAATGAGGTTGAAATACCCGAGTTTGAACTCCGATCTTCCTCTAAAAGGCATCAACATATATTATAAAATCATTAAAAAAAACCCGTATTCAATATGCACCAGTGCGAGCAGGCTTCTATGTGTTGAAAATATAAAGTATTAAACGGTATCAAAACGCGAAAAATAAATGAAGTTAATCGTCCCCGTTTAGTCATTTCGATATATTTGACATGATATATATCAAACTATCTACGCTAAGAGCTAGATCAATATA
>NW_014040156.1:0-3565 GCF_001186125.1 Sphaeroforma arctica JP610 | reverse complement strand
TATGTGTGTGTGTGTGTGCGTGTGCGTGTGTGTGCGTGTGTGTGTGTGTGTATGCTTGTGTATGTGTGCGTGTTCGTGTGTGTGTGTGTGTGTATATGCTTGTGTGTGTGTGTGTTTGTGTGTGTGTGTATGTGTGTATGTATGTATGTATACGCCTGTGTGTGTCCTGGTATGTGTGTGGTAGTATGCAAGCACATGAAAGTGCATGTACTGATCAACAGAAGTGCAATATGGTATTTGCCTAGCATGATTACATGTTTTCATATAAACAGCTTGTTGACCAAACCATACCTCTGACTCATCTGTGAACATCAGATCTCGCTTCATCTCCAAGGTGGCCTTTTCGAAGTGTTCTATGTGGTCAGGGTAATATTTAGCTGTGCTTGGACCCTTTAGTGGCCGTTTAAGTTGCTTCATACCATTCCTGCAGTCCATGTATAGTAGCACAAAATTAGAGTGGCCATTTGTTACTCGCTGTAAGATATGACTATCGGTGCAAACTTAAAAAAGCGAATATCCAGTGCTTAAAACATTCAAACGTTCTCAAACATCCAAACGTTCTCAAGATTCAACGACGTGTACATACGTACCTTACATTCGTATTCGGTAATTGATTAAACAATGTACAAGTGATAGCTTCTAATTTTTCCCGTTTCCGCATGGCTGTCATTCCAGCAGCAGCCTCTCTGAAGGCTCGTAATGACGACGACATGATGGTGGCTGACTTGAAGTAAAGTGGTGTAACCTCGCATAAAACTTGCGGTGTATGATTTTACTTATTTATTTTATATTTGTACATTCACTGTTCATAAAAGCATGTAAATATTTATATATTTTTACCCCTCCCCCCACTGACCCACTCCCCCACCTCCGCCCCCCAGCCTCGCAGTCTCAACTCCCAAGAAGACCAACACGGCCCCACGGCCCACGGAAGGGATGCCCTTGAAATCTCGGCAATTTTGGCGGCCAAAACAACAAAATCTGTGACTTCGCTTCGAACTTCGAAGTTTATATTCATTGCCTCTGTCCCTTATTTAAAAAATTGATCGGATGTTTGATTTCAGAAGGCTCTGGGCTTTTGTAAAATAATATTTTGTTTATTTTGAATGACTGCAATATTGTTGCCCGGGGTGGTCGTCAGGTTTGAATATTAAAAAAGTTACATGTATATTTAACTTTATCTCGCAATGACAGGCTTTTTGCCTCTTACCTCTTGAATCTGGGGAGCTTTTGCATCAGCACAGCGTTGAGCGTGGTGGCCTTGTAGAGTCGATAGTACATATTGAATCTACCACAATTTTCGAGTTCCCGAGTACTGCATAGAGCGACTCTGAGTATCTTTGATTTATCGATAGATGGTGAAACTCCCAAATGTTTTAAAGAATGTCGCTGGTTTCCAGAGAAGGATAAATATATATGATGTGTTGATTTAAACTACACATTTTAAAGCCACAATTCTGGCAATGTTTGTATTCGATGATACGACTACTATTAGCTGCTGTGAGTCAAATATTATTGTGCTTCGTGTCGCCATAGTGCCGTAGATGGTGTGGTTGAATTGAAATATCTGATAAAAATATAGTAAGCTCTAAATATACAGTTTTAGTTGTGACAAAAAACGTCAGAAAAGCCATCTGAATATGCTTGAACTCACCGGTTGAGCGAACCACTGTAGATATTTGCATACTTGGGATCTAATACACCACACTCTTTTGATAGGATAGCTAATTTTGGCCAAGTATTGCACGTGCTCAACAGACAGCTTTCTGGGATAGTATGCTTTGATACCCCTAAAGCCAAAACCTTTACGAGGTCTAAGGGTTTCGAAGGCAATGTGTTCTACTGAATATCACATCTTAATACAAACGATACTGCAAATAACTTGAATCATTCCCCCGGTGGACTTACTAAAGTAACGTGCTGTCTGTCACACGAGCCTGAAGTCGATACTTAGAAGGACATTCTTAGGGGTCGGATCGTGGCACTCCACAAAGACAATAATATGACAACTAGCTCGTCTCGGTTCAAATCAGTGATTTTACAGTACCGGCTGCCGAACACGAGTATATGTATGAGTCGCGCACTTGCTATCGCAATGCCTTCAACTTCAAAGAGGCACAGAATTGAACATGCTGCTATCTGTCAAAAATGACGCTTAATATGCAATTTATATTGCAACCAAATCGATACGGATAGGCATACCCACCAACTATTTTCGGCGCAGTAAACTATGTCCCGCGACAAGGCACAAAACTAAACGCAATTGTAATATAGCATAGCTTCGAATAGCCTGTTCAGCTACATCGGTATTTTCTGAGGCTAACGTGCGCGACAGGCATAATCGCAATGTAGCAAGCGGATCTAAAGTATGAGAAGGACCCCTACCCGCGTAAGCTCGGCGTTAACCGCACAGTGCTCGTGAGGCTGAATATCTCTCAGCATACTCTGGGCCACAAGGTTTCATCGCTAGCTCTCTCTACCTCGATACTAAGCAGAAAGGCCACGTCCATGGGTTGCACGCAATACCGAAATGACCTCGTCGCTGGCGAACACGATTTCATATTCGACATTTGAAAAGCCTCTTGCAGAAGTTATCAGAAGAGCGTGTCAGTATCTTTACCAACCTTCGCTTTCAGCCCAAGATTACCTTGAAAATGATCGCCACGAGATTCATACCGATCAGCGGGACTGAAATATGATTACGATGCAGGTCAGCTTACAATTGACAGTTTGAAATCTAGAGCACGGCTGAAAGGTGTAGTGAGATTATGACCTTTTTTAGAGATGAACTCACGGGCACAGTTGTGTTCTTGATCGGGTATCAACACATCCGCTCTCATGATGTATCCCATTTGTAATTAAAGCCATTTTTGAGGCTTCTAAACAATACAAAAGATATCGAGTACACTAGCAAAATTCAGTATACCGTGCACACTCATGCACGTCACAACTTTAGCAATAAGAAGAATGAGCAGCAAGAATTAGCAGCGGGAGTGCACGCACGCGTATATTATGACATACTTCGGGTTAGAGTTCTCACAGCATAAATAAGTGCTGCCATTTTGTCTTTTGCTGCCCCTTGATCGTTTGGATCGAAACCAGATTGTTGCGCCTGCTGGTAGCCCAGACCATCTAGTGTCATCATTAGAGTTGAAGATAATTGAGACACAGTTAGATATGGGAAGGCGATAAGTTCCAAACATTACATCCTGAAAGGCCGCTCGCGAAGGCAAATGTGACTTTACCTACTAGACAACCCATGAGAAACAATTGAAAGTATAATGTGAGTTAATTATATGCGTAAATCAACGTACCAAAAGCATACCCTCGAATGCTACAACACCCATGCCTCCTACGGCCAACAGAGATGAAACACGTACCAACGCCAGTGTAGACACATGATGCCCTACATACGTGCTGATGTTTGTACTGCAGATACACAGTAAATGTAATGGCAAAGGACATACAAATAACGTTCTTCGTGCAGAAAAGAAGAAAAGTCTGACGATTTTCTAATAGGCATATCCCTCGCCGTCCGACGAAGTGAACACGTGAGCAAGGATGT
>NW_014040157.1:60541-77565 GCF_001186125.1 Sphaeroforma arctica JP610 | reverse complement strand
TTGTGCGTATGTGTGTGTACATACATATGTATATGTATATATATATATATATATATATGTATATATATATGTATATATATATGTATATATATATATATAAATATATATATTCACATATATGTATATGTATATACATATATATGTATTTATGTATAAATTTCTATATACATACATATCTCTCTACATATATATATACATATATATATATATAAATATATATATATGTATATATATATACACATATATATATATATATATATATATATATATATGTATGTATGTATGTATATCTATATATATATATATATATATATATATATATATTATATATTATATATATATTTATATGTATATATATTTATATATATATATATACATATAAATATATATATATATATATATATATGTATATATATATATGCTATATATATATGTGTGTGTGTGTGCGTGTGTATGTGTGTGTGTGTGTGTGTATTTATGTATGTATGAATGTATGTATGTATGTATGTATGGATGTATGTATGTATATGTATGTATATATATATATATATATATATATATGTATACGTATAGATATATATATATATATATACATAAATATCTAGATGTATCTAGATACATATAGATATATATATATATATTTATATATATCTAGATATTTATATATATATATATGCAGAGATTCTCGTTGAATTTACACACCAGCAGTAAACAGTACTATGATCTGGCTTTCATTTATACCGTACTTGACTACTAACACTTACATTCGCTATATGGGGCGATGATGCAATTAATATTGACCTAGTTATATATACAGAAAACTAACTTGGCTATATACACAGATATAGCTGCGCATACTTATGAATGATTTTGCCCTAGTCTAACAGCCCACCTGATTGAAACAACCGGACAAGATGCTGCTGTCACTAATACATGACAAAATGAAAGTGTACTATTACAATTGAATTCGAAGCATATACACGTTATTGTTCTGTTTCAAGGTTTAGACCTTTTGTGCAAAATGAAAGTAAAATCCAAAATCGCCATCGAAAAAAAAAACTGGCCGAGTGTACATTCCTCACATGTTTGCGTCAAATGACCAAGGCTTCGAAAAGAACCAGAAAAAGAAAACCGAAAAACACTAACAAGTATATGCCATAAGACGAGTTGCACACTTATTTGTGCCAAATGATAACTCTTAAAAGCAGCCGTCCATAAAAAAGAAAAATACAATTAAAAGTACAAGTACATGACATAGAAGACGAGATGCTCATTTATCAACTTAATAAGCTCTATACCCATCCCCTAATCACCCCCGATTATCGCGCATTTCTTCTTTACTCAAGAAATACATTTAATTCATTCTTCGGACCAATGGGTTGATGTACTCCTCACGGTTACCGTACTGTCCACCCTCGATGAAGTGACGGCGCTTGTGCGTGAAACCACCTAGAGGTGAAGACAGCTTGAACGGCCACAGGAAGTTGGACGCTTCCTTGAAGTGGGGACCTAGTGTGTAGATCTCGTGAATCAGATCCTCGGCACAGACGATACCGTACTGGCCTAGGCTGGTCTCGATGATCTCGTTGTTGACCAGAGGCACACGCTGCTTCATGACCTTACCGTGTCCACGTTTGTAGATCTACAGAAAACGAGTGTTGTGCGTTTTATATATATGCGTAAGAAGTGCGTGTCGGTTTAAAACAAGGCGAGCTTGGTACAATACAAGCGGAACTTGATAACTATTTCGAGTAGGCCGAGCAATACGTATATATATGCACATAACTAGTAGGTATAAAAAACTTGTTCCGTGATTTGAATGTATATGGATCAGCGATGTAAATGGGGACAATGTCCCAAGTACACAATGTGTGCCTCCCCACCCTCGATCTACCGTTTCAGTAGCACATGAAATGACATGAGATTCGTCAAGCATGCGACTCTAAAAAGAAACGGAAGCTTATAATTTAATAGCTAACACTGAAGACCTGTACGGTGAGACACCCGTGAAGTGTCTCTAGTGCGATAAAACGACTGACTTGTTACATTTGTAAACATACATAACATGTAGAACAATATATTGCTGATTTGACTATGGTGAATATTGTATGCGGGAATATTAATCATGTCCGCCAATTGTAGGGCCTAATTGTCTATTCTCCCGGAGTTACAGTACTCCCCTGCTAAAATTGTTTAAACAAGAAATACGTATACATATACATATGCATGCATGCTGTTGAACACATGGACGTATAAAACATGACAAATCGGTGACAGATCGAAGTAGACATTTAAAAACAGCGAACTGTTGTTACATCTCGAATTGTCAACGCCTGAAAAAATATTATATACAACTAAACAGAAGAAACAGTACACCTAACTTAACTAAGTGCTTGCTTAGTGTGCGTAATTTATGGATGCTATGACAAAGTCATGTCAAACCATACACTAAAAGACACTCCGGTGTTCCTTTAACCGACTGATCTACCCAAAATACTGCTTTCTACTACACCGACACCCATGAACATACACACTTACCAAGTCCTTAACGGTCTTTAAGTTGGGGTATCCGTAGGCAACGAAGGGCTCAACACGACGAATCATGTTCATGGTCGCTTTGTTGACCTTGACAAACACTCCGTTATTGATCTGACGCAAACGCAGCAGCTGAAGAATCTTCTTGGTCTTGGGGTCTACACCAATGATACCTCGGATACGCACCACAAACATCACCTTGGGCTCAGCGGGGACGTAGAAGTTGCCGTTGGCACGAGCCTGTGTGTTTATGAATCCAGAGCGGATAGGACTGTGTTAATAAGCTTGTCTGAGAGTGTGGGTATGGGGTACTTGCCTTACCTAAATAAGCAGGTCTTGTATATAAATGGTCGTGATGCAGGGACTCCACGAACGCCTTTACATAGTGCAAGCGCGACCATATGGGATGGATGTCAAAACCTTCCGTGCATTAAACATTGCCGTTAAGATTCGATATAACCACACCACGCCCGTTCAACAAAAACAAACGCCAGAAACACACATAGTCTCCGCCACAGAGCAATTGATGTCTCATCCGGTACAATCAGTTGACGAGTACATATAGATCAGCGAAAGCACGTACCTGACGGCGCATGCGGACCTCCTCCTTCTCAGCGCCATTGTACTCCTTCTCGTACTTCAGCGCCTTCTTGAAGATGACACGACGCTTGTCCTTCAGCGCCTACACATCAAATCAGATCAATGGAACAAAACAGTGTGAGTGTCAGGACCCAATTGCAAGGCAAAATAGGTCAAGTCGGAAATGTACGTGCATTAAGTTTACTAGTAATTCTCTATGCGAAAAGTGATTTTGAATAAAACATTGTCCATTGCCATCAACTCCAAACAGCTATACGTATATAGGTATACACAACAAGAGAACACTACTGACCAAACATCTATACATCTATTTATATATAAAAATATATGTGTGTGTGTGTATATATAGATATATACATATATACATGTATATATATATGTGTGTGTATATATATATATGTATATATATGTGTGTGTGTGCGTATATATATATATATATATATATATATATCTGTAGATCGATACAATATCCGATATATCAGTTTATATTTGTGCATAAATGCATATTTTGTATAGATAACCAACAATCAAACACGTATATATAACTAATACTTGTACAAATGCAAACAGATATATATCTTCATGATTTTTGGTGGGCGTTTGTGTACGTAAAAGCAGTTGAAACACACAAAACAAAAAATATTGCATACAAGCATTGATATACATGCCTAAAAGCACAATATACTCATGTATATGTAGTTACATATTTATGCATGGAAATAGATACATGCTATATATATAAATATACATATAGAATACATATATAAAAATCAAGATGCATCCACATGAATAGATTTAATATGCGTAGATAAATAGTACATATATGATGTACAATTCATTTATATGCGTATACATACATACATATTTACGTATGTACATACGTACGTCTTGCACGTATATACGTATATATTTATGTGTGTATGTGTATCTTTATATATATGTATAATTACATGTACATACATACATACATACATACATACAAACATATACTATATATATATATATATATAAATATCTATATACTATATATTTATATATGATATTTATATATGTAAATATATATAAATATATATATATAAATATACATATTTACATATACATATACATATACATATTTACATTTATACATATACACATACATATACAATATATATATAATAATATAATCACATATTTATATTTATATGCGTGTCTGTTGTATC
Organism: Sphaeroforma arctica JP610; assembly: GCF_001186125.1. Classification (NCBI taxonomy): domain Eukaryota; class Ichthyosporea; order Ichthyophonida; genus Sphaeroforma; species Sphaeroforma arctica. The sequence goes on along the minus strand of NW_014040157.1, from coordinate 73,228 downwards.
TATGCGGGTTTGATTTCGTTTCGTATCCCTGGCCATCACCAGTGCGGCTGCCATTTCGCACTTAATCCTATCAAACCACCTATTTGTATTTTTGTTGCGTCATTCCCTTCACAATAACTCTCTATTTTCGAAGACAGACATGCGTGATGTTTGCATTGTAAGCATTCTCGTGATAGCAACGACTAGTATATAACATTCCAGGTGATATGATTATTTGAAGTATGCCCTTTCCGATCGATTTGTTGTTTCCAGCTTCCATGTAGCTTTGTAGATTCCCACTCGGTTCTTCTTGTTTACACTTCACATTATGTACTTCACATTATGTACAAGTGTAGTGTACACACCACTAGTTCATTATTGTGTAGAAGCAGGAATTTGAAGTGTATTGCATCCAAATTGTTATTGCGAATGACATACCTTCTTGTTGTTGATGCTAGCTTCGTTACGCTTGGCCTGGATGGCCAAAAGCGCCTTCTGCTTCTTAGCGAAAGACTCGGGAACACCAGGACTGTAGAATACGGAGACGTGCAATTTATATATGACATAAGAAGCCATGATATACGACCGTATAACTTGCAAGCTGGCGAATAGACGATAAAGCTTCAGAACCAGCACAGCAGATCACTTACATGCAGTGTGAATATCGGATATAGTAGCTATAACGCATGTTGTCGAACGGTAGTGTATCTGAGTGATATATCCGTATGATCAATACACGGAAGAGATGCATGCTTTTTGGGTACTTGTAACGCGTTGATTGAAGCAATTGTGGTGAGTAACGGACTACGTCCAGGTCACCAGACCACTCGGCATTTGCGTGCAGGCATTCTCCTCGATTTCGCTACTCGATTACTGTACTGTCGAACGCGTATACACATACATACACTCATACTAGAACTATAGTAATACTATACTATACTATACTATACTATACTATACTATACTCTAGCACATAGAAACATACGTCGACATGATGACAAAAAGACCGAAGCACAATATGAGACGAATCGTTTTGTACAAAGGCTTTCCCACGGGACACCTCAACTAAATACTGCACATGGTACTACCTACTATAGACTTGAACCACAAAAAAAAATATAAAAACGTATAAAATGAAATACGTACTAGCTCAGTCTGCAAATAATCTACGATTAATAAAAGTCGCTCGGGCTTATAAACGTATCATTGCTTCTCTTACCGCTCGAATTATTATGTTTTGGACTCTGAAACTGTATTTGTTTTTGGAAAAAAATATATATTAAATCATAAAGTATGTTGTTTACGTTCAGCTTATATTCCATTTATGGTCCTCTGTATGTTATTAGGTGCACTTTGTGGGTCTAAATATTTAAGTGTTTACTATTCTTAATATACAAACCAGCCCTATATAAAGAACTTGGTAGGCTCTTCTGAACACATTATAACCGTTGTAACGTTTTAAAATTGACTCATTATGCGTTTACGTTTAACTTCTATTCCGTACAGTGGAGCTTAGAATTGTGTATTGTGGGCTTGTGGCATGATGCACGGAGTTCATATCACTTCACTCATTTGCGTTCACTACATACCGTATACATATGTATATGATGCATAGCACGGAGCTCATATCATTACATTCCTCATTTACTTTACATACAGAACACCTCTCGACGTATAATTGTACCGTGTCCACATGCGTCACTTAAACAACAACTTCTTTTGATATTCTTTCAGCTCTTGATTTGGCTCTATGCAATTTAGACATCGCAGTTTACTCTCCATGTTCTCAATTACAGCGCACATAGCACGCCTTCTCAGGCAGGACTCGCGCGAGCCCACCTGCGCATACACTGCATGTTAGATTGACTATCTTATATCGGTGTATAAAAATATCTTGTATTCGAACATCTATCACTATATGGCAAGGGGACCGCGTATTTCAAATAGATATAAATAGCACAACACTATACCCACGAGTCATCTCGTACACAGCCCGAACTGTCAAAGCATGCGTATTATCAGTTTTGTTGAAAGGTGTCTGTGGGGAATCTAAGTTTGAAAACAAGAAAGGGAAGGGGAACGAGAAGGCCTCCGTAGACACCCAAAATGGCGTATTGGTCGATTGCACTTTTTATTCCCGTCATAATCCCGTGAGAACACAACGTTGAACCTATCATTCTTGACGCATTACTTCGAGAACACTATCCTGTACGCGGAGCTCTGGGTTTTTATATTGCATGACGCACAGAGCTTTAATCGTGCACATCCATATTCCGTTTCAAACCTGTAAGCATCTAGCGTGGTATATATATCCATATATATATATATATATATATATTATAGAAATATAAAAGTATTAATATATGTAAATATACATACATATATTTTGTGTGTGTGTGTGTGTATAGTTGTGTATCTCAAACATTAATCAAACACCTCGAATATGGGTGGAAGGCTGGAAGCGATGATGCCTTGCAGTTGTATCCAACAAAGCTGAGGTTTGTTTGAGTGGCAGAATGCCTTTTTAGAACTCCTTAATAACAAAAAATAATAATGACGTTCGTTGCACATAAAATGGTGTTTAAATGTGAAGTGTCCTATCAACCACCAAACCCCTAAACGCGAGCAGCTTAATGACGTACTGTGTGCCTAAATATCGTTGATATGTCGTCTATAGCTGAGAAATATGTATTAAAAGTATTTGTGCAATTGATATGTATTACATGTGAACTGTGTATTCATAGCCTTGTTTGATTTAAAAGTATACTCATTCTGAAAATTAATCCTTATTATCACGGATCAAGAGACCCACACAGCCACACTACTAAAACAATCATAACCTGAAGCCCTGAACCAAGCGACCTGAAAACACTGAACATTATGTTTTTACATATTTTTATTTGTTTCGCGCCAAAATCGAAGGCGACATACATACTAGAAATGAATAGTGGATAAGACTGATCATGAGGGGCGAGGCCGCGACTGAGGGCCTGAGATTTTTTTGGCCACTCCGCTGAGAGTTTTGAGTCACTGAGACCCTTAAGCCTGAGAGCCTGACCAGTCGGACTTTCTGAGGGCCATTTCCTTTATTTATTAGGATGAGGCCTGACCGCCCGAGGCCGGTATACGTTTATGTATTTATTTTATTTCTTATTACAAGGGGCTTACATACTCAGAATAGTAAATACAGCCTGCGATACGGTCTACAAGCATGCATTGAAATAAGAGGCTAGTTTTGTGCGATGGTGCGCGCCCGCACACGACAGAGGTCAGAGAGACGCGCTGTTCTCTACCGTGTTCACATAAAGCTCAGACGGATCTTGCGCGTGCCAATATCATAAGAGAAAATATTATTTATTTCAGAAGAGATAAGTTACAACGGATGTATATATACTATGGCTCTCATAGCCGTTGTAGTGGTTCGGGAAAGATTGGAGGGAAGATTTGGTCAGTAAATCCCCGCTTGAAGCTTGGGCCAAGTGAGTCGACGATGGAGGATATGCGCTAGGTCAATTTAGGCCGGTGTTGACAAATAATTGACACCATCGAGTGTGCCATGTATTCACTTGCTGACTAAGTAGCGTACCCACCTCTGTGGTACGGTTCGGGTCTACGCCGTGTAGTACCGTGGATTGGGTTAGTGCAGAGTACGAAATATCGAGTAGGACCAGGTTTTTCGTCATAATTCGGTCGAGGAGTTGGAAGTGAGCCAATGCCGCACCAGACCATGGACGCACTCGGTATGTGCTGGCTAGTAGCATCTGTTGATGTGTCGGAGACGGGTGAGGGTACGGTGGTTGTTCTACATGCTGGAGAAAATATACAAGTTGTCCGTGGAGGATTCAGATACCGTGGAAGTCGTGGCGCTTCTATAATTTCTGGCGGAGGTCAGGGCCAATCGGCGGCAGTTTCGGGCCTACCAGAATGCGACGGATCAATTGTTGAATGCAGGCAAAGTGACTGGTGGTGAATATGTGGCTACCGGAGCAGACAGGACAGAGACTGCCGTCAATGCGGTAGTCGATCAATGTAACATGTAATGCGTCGGATTAATTGTTGGATGCAGACAAAGTAGCTGGTGGTGAATTTGTGGCTATCGGGGCAGACAGAGCAGAGACAGCCGTTAGTGCGGTGCGAGGGCCAACTATTGCCTCAACTTCAAAGCTTGCATTTACGAAGCCAATAAGTGAGACAAGGGACACGTCTCAAGACGCCCCAACCAATTCTTCTGACGAAACTCAAAAAGAAAAGTCCACAATTATAAGGGACAAAAACGAATCTCAGAAGGTACCTATACCGGAACCAGAAGAGGAGGCAAGCTCGAGTGGCAAACCCGAATCTACGTCCGAGATCACTGAACCAACGCGCATAAGTAAGTCAATTACTGAAAACACTGATCTTAAGAATCAGTTAGCCGCCCTTATGAAAGGCGAACTCAAACTACTCACCTAATCTTAGCAGATGACAAAACTTCTAAGTGTGATACCATGGCTATAGATGTTAAAATCTCCCTGGCCGATGATAGAAATATCACTACCCAAGCTGTAATAGTTAAGATGTCACAGAAGTACGACTTAATAGTCGGAATGAGTGATTTACTCACTTTAGGTATAACCGTAACTGGTTTACCAGATAACATAGATCCATTAAAGGATCAATCAGACGACAGCTGTGAAACCATATAAGCCCTTGTCAGACACAGTCAAGGCATTAATACCTGACTTTCCGGACAAGAAGAGGACTGTGATTCATAGGATGGTTTTACTTGGCTGATGGGAGTGAATTTTTCCGACGTATTGACTGTATTAATGAGCCCAACTAATTCATCACTGGCCGGGATAGGATATTCCGAGGCTTTAATTCCATCAATGCTACAAACAATACAGTGCCGTCATTTTGTTCATCTCACCTTGATATCGGAAAATTACAATGTCTCCTTCCTGGAAGTGTTCATGCTTCTTTTGGTATTTTCGGACATATACTGAGCGCATTTTCTTTTGATATTGTGCAACATTAGCGTCTATTTGTGGTCTGATCGATCCTTCTAGGTTATCAGTCGCTGTTTCCATGGTACTGCTGTACCTGGTGCGTTCACTACTTTGTTGCATTCCGTTAAATGGGTTCGTCTGCTTCAAAATCACATTAAATCGAAGTGATTTAATTTGCACCCTTGACGAACGCAGATTGTGACCCACTTATAAAAATGGTAGTCGTGGTGAACACCTGTTGCCAGGGTAATGTTCAACGAATTTCCCAAACAATAGTATGAGGTTTCTATGTGACCGCTCGTTTGCGCCTAAGACTGTTAAGTTGATACGGGCAAAAGGCGAAGTGTTGTGTCGGCACTTGTGCAATGTCGTTTGAAGTATCTCATTAATTTATCACTGCCTTGTTTTGCCTGTATGACTTATGGGAATCCATGTTCACTCAATATTGGTAGCAACGTTCCAGATACAGTAGCTGCTGATTTGTTCATCATTGACCCGAGTATGATGAGTACATATCTACTCACACTAACAAATATATGTTGCCTCTATTCAAGTCCAGTAGTTGGCCTGTGGTATCCACTTGGATTTGTCGCCTGGAAAAGCGGCTGGAATTTATTGTAAGGGGTGGAAGCCCTTTTTTGTTAATTTTATTCTTGAGACACGAAACACAATCTTGTAAGTATTTATGTGCATGTTGTTCAATTAGTAGCCAATCATGTCCATCTGCTTGCAGTTTGTTTACCGCCTCCTCTGAGATATTGTGTACCATATTGTGGTTTTGCTCGATGTTGTGGATCCGTGCCTCGTAGTTGGTCGATTTTGTTACATCCCCAGTGGGTACTGTTTGTGATGCTGAGACATGTAAGGCTATTTGTTCATGTCTTGTGCCAAAGCATGAAGAATTTGTTTGTCTCTTTGCCATTAACGTGACTTGAGGAGAGTATTATTTGTATTTAAAACTAGCATCGGATATTCTTCTGACAAAGACACGAATTTATGGAATCACGCTGAATTTGAGTACTATTGTACACATCGTCGTGCTGGTTGCCCCTTCTATGAATAGGACATCAGGTATGAGTACCCAATGTGAATTTGCCTATGCATTTTCTTCCTCTGCCCATTTTTGTAACAACACCTTCTGATTTGTTATGTGTAGCATTCTTGTGTAGTATTGAATGTACATTGTGTGCCTTTGTAAACAGATCTACTGTGAACTTGCCAAACCTTCTTTCAGCCTCTGAACATGGGGTATAAGTTCCAGTCTATAGCTGAAATGGCTATTAGCATGTTTGTTTCCGAGGTGGTGTACTCTTGGCTGTTGTGCGTCATTTTGTTCGATTATTCAAGTACCTCTGACATTCTGGTTTTGTATGTATATTTATGTAGCGCGATAACATGTCTGACATTTGGGTGTCCTTGCTTAAGACATGTATTATGGAGAAGTGGTGTAGGAATGTTTTTGCAATCCATCTGGCTAACAATTGGGTGTAACGTTTGTTGGCTATTCATTTGCTCAGGCGCTTTATGATACGTTCCAAGTGTTATGTCTGCAAGTGAATATCTAAAACGCTTTTGTTCGTGCGCTGAGTCTTCTTCGTAGTAGTGATTTCCATTCTACATATGTTGGTACAATTGGATTTACTAAGCCAGCTATGTATACACCCATGTGTGGAAGAATATACATACATAAGAGTATCGGCGTCTTCTTGTCTGGTAGGTCCAGTTTTTTGAAACACTGTGATGGTTTGCGCCCTCTATAGTTAATGGCACATACTTCAGTTAACCCTGTTCTTTGGATTCTAGCATCCGTCAGTGCCAGGGGTATGTAACCAAGTTGTACTTTGACTGATAGATATACTTATGTTACTATACTTTGTCCATACACAGGCATTGTGCTTATGGGACTGAGCGTGTGTTATATATATTGCTAATCAATTGTATATCTATGTGTAATCTTTGGTCTCGTGGTGCGGGAAGCAAAAACAAAGGTTGGTAAATTATAAGGAAGCACCCTAAATGTACATGACCTACATGGAAAAGCCGCAAGATTTACATAAGGATTTACCGGTACGTATTATAATTAGCTAATCAACGTCTCTAAATGCGATGTCAATTCTATACTCATGTTTATTTCAAAAAGTACCTTTTTAAGGACTTATTATGTCCATTTAGTAACTTTACTTTTGAGTGCAAACTTTTAATGACAAGGGTACGAACCCAGCTCGCTCGGGAGTTCACGTGGCCGAGTCTTTCATAGTGAATTTGATTATCCAAAACCAGTTTGTAAAGAATCTTGCACGCTGAATTAGTTTTGCTTTGTGCCTATGGTAGAGCAGTTTTAGAAAATCCACGACTCGTGCATTTCCCGTATGTTCCTAGGAGAACATCACATACCACGCGTGAAGTTGCGCGCAGATAGTGTGATAAGCTTGAATGAAGTAGTATATATCAATATAAATTAATACCCTAAAACACATTTATTGGTTAAAAAAAACACATAGAGCCGAAGGCTCTTAAATGCAAAATTTAAGCAAATTTTGCACGAAAGGTCAGTAAATGTACGTTGAAAAAAGTGGATTTGTCGCTTTTAGGTCAGTAAATGTACATATTTGATCAATATTTCAGTAAATTTTCATCGGAATAATTGAGTGAATGTACATTTAGTTTATTGTCTACATTTTCAATGTACATTTAGAAACTGTGTTCATAAAACATATAGATATGAAGCACACGACATTCGGGCAGTGTACATTTGGCACTGCGGTCGATTACATGTACTAATTTTGTTTGGGAATGAAGTACAAGCAATACAAATCAAATACGTAGGCAGAACACATTCTTGTACCCAGAAATAAAGGAAGTGCATTGCATCTCAACCCCATGCAGTGTACATTTGGCACTGCGGTCGATTATATGTACTTATTTTGGTTGAGAATGAAGTACAAGCAATACAAATCAAATACGTAGGCAGAACACATTCTAGTACCCAGAAAGAAAGGGAGTGCATTTCATCTCAACCCCATAGAAGTAACAAATGATCAAAGGTATATACCTGATTAGAAGACACAATGTATATCTAATAAATCAAGAACATAACATATACACTTATCTACACTCGACTACAAAGTGATGGAATACACAGTTGGTGGCAGACGTATCATAATTACAATAATTACACGAACATATACACACAACATTCATAGAAGCAATCGAACCCTGCACAAAATGACCAAATAAATGTGCACCTATGTTAAACAATACAGTGATACTACATCACTATATCAAACACATGCGAATAAATTGCCAACGTTCTAAGACTACAGAAGCACAAACGAACAAATTTACAATCGTCTGAAAACACATAAGTCTGATACTCTGACACGCGACACGTCTGAAAATTCCAATTAAAATCTCAACCCAAGATTGACAACACATTAAGCTGAGTTTATACACGAAGTCCAGTTTATAACAAACAGTCGAATAAACAAACACAACCCAAGGCTTATAAGCTAAATCTCTAACACTTCCACATAAACGCGGGTGTCAAGAAGAACGTCAGTCTGAATCAATCAAGCCCAGGGCACTACGGCCATCTCCCACGCAGACACCACGACGGAGGCCAGCATGAAGATAAACAACCATACTCAACACGAAACGTGTGAATTTAATATATTTTTTTGCTGGAGAACAAACCAGTCCAATACCGCACGTGGATACAATAAATATTATGTTCTGACACTACAATGAATAATCCATACGCAGAACAGTCAATGACTTCTACTCCCTGTCAAAGGACCCGAGTAGCACGAAGGGTCCTACGCATATATGCAAGCTCGAGCCGCACACCCAGGAGAGAAAGGACAAGTCGTACTACAAGAACTCGGCCAGTACAAGCATTCACGTTGTCAAAATCTCAAGCGCCATCGGGCAGCTCCATTCCAGGTAATGGAGGATGAGTGATACAGTCGGGCGACTAGTCAACACCAGGGGGTGTACCATTTGCCCCATTAATGAGTAAGTTCCACGTGTCCATCGACAAGAACATATATGAGGGCAACGCGTCCATCATAGGCATATTAGTGGATAAACTATACGCACAAAAGATGGACGATATCGTTGACATACGAGCATTCCACAAACTCAGAAACGCAGTGCATCCTAACAACCAAAGAGATTGAACCCAGAAGTGAATCGTTATATATCAGATCTATACAATAAAGCTATGGATAGCTTTGATAGGAGCGATCACGACGAGCGTATTGCAATTAATGACTTTATGAGCGAATTAACATTAATTAGATCTCATGGAGGAGATGAAATCTCAGTTCCAGATATGGACACGCTACTCAAAATGAGCGAGATTCTAAAATTGCCAGCCAGCAAGTATGTTAGCATGGCTGAGTGTCGTGACACAATAGAACCCGTAACAGTAGCAATAGACATGTTTGCGAGAACCAATATACCAATAGTACAATATCGCTAGTCAGGAGTCGGTAAGACAGACAGGAGTTGGTAAGACGGACTTGACGCCACGGAAGTGGCGCGTACAGCAATCAACAGTATACGCAGTTCCAACAGCTTTGGAAAGACTCCACCGACGTTGTAAGTTACAAAATATTGATCATTAACGACTTGCGGACCACCTAATGGAGGAATGTGACAGTGGAATGAACGTAGAAGTATTAGCAGCATGTTTGCGTAGAACAATTCTTGAGCTTGAAAAATAGTCCAAGAACACTGCAAGAGAGCCTATCAATATTCAACTTCTCAAAGGATCATTTTATCTCTCATTAGTCATGTACGGACAGCAGGCGGAAACTAACAAGTTAATAAACCCTCAAACAGAGCTTAAGGGCAGTAGTGAACACTTGTCTGACGTATCAGGGAAGGCCTTCCATGATCCACAGAAGACCTTGTCAGGAAAAATGCAAGCGAGCGATAAAAGCACCCATCTCAAAACAACGAGTTAATCGTCCACAGTTTGACACACCAATGGGGGGTCCACCCAGAGGGGAAGGGCCACCAGGTCCAGGTCCAGGTCAAGGCCGAGGACGTACCATAGGACTGGGCAATACGAACTATACCTAGCGAAGACCAATACTTTGCCCACGCTGTGGTGTAGTCCTATATCTCATGGGTTCAGCAAGTGCCTTAAGAAGAAAGTAAGCAACCACAATAAGAGGCGGTCGTTCGTGCAGCACAGAAATGTCAACCCGTCCGTCATGTAGACCATTTAACCATTACTAATGGAAACAGGGTACATGAGATAAATGAAAAGATCTGACAAGCTTGGTGGGCGGCTGCTAACCTAATAAATATGGCAGACATTGTGGATGCACACAATGATGGAGAACCGACGTAGTAAATACAACTGATAATGCTTACACACATTGTTCTTTAACTCCTAACCCGCGAGACCAAGGATTAAACATATACATATAAATTAATGGCATTACATGCAATGCACCAATCAATTCAGGAGCCCAACGCTCGTGCATGGATCGAAGTGTATTGACTGAACTATACTAGAATCTGATGCACGAGTACAAATACAGGCTCAACAGGAGTATGCGATATCAACTACGGTGGAAGAAAAATGTCTAACTGCTTTGAGGTACTCGAACTCTCCATTAAAAAGTCACCAATACTTTCAGGCATGGACATTTTACCATACCTGAGCATATATCTAGCAGGTATAATCAGTCTATCAAAACCAGGCTATACATAACTTGGAGGATCTTATGCACGAGTTTAAAATACAGGCTCAACAGAAGTATGCGATACAACTACGGTGGAAGAAAAATATCTAACTGCTTTGAGGTACTCGACCTCCCCATTAATAAGTCACCAATACTTTCGGACATGGACATTTTACCATACCTGAACATATATCTAGCAGGTATAATCAATTTATCGGAACCAGGCTACATACAAATTGGGAGAATCTTATGCACGAGTACAAAATACAGCCTCAACAGAAGTATGCGATATCAACTACGGTGGAAGAAAAATATCTAACTGCTTTGAGGTGCTTGACATCCCCATCGAAAAAGTCACCAATACTTTGAGGCATGCAGGAAGGGGACATTGTAATGGTTTGCTATCAAGGTGAAAAGACCAAAATGACAGCATCAAATGGCGGACCATGAAAGATAGTGAACATGGAGGCCAACGGGTATTTTGTCAGTAACCTAGTTGAGACTAAAGCCCCGGAAGATCCTATTCCGGCCAGTGATGAATTAATTGGACCAGTCAAGAAGGCCAATGCTTCGAAGGAATCCACTCTCAACAGTCAAGTATAACCAACTGAAGAATCACAGTCCTCCTCCATATCAGACCTTCGGCCATCCAGCTGAGGCGATGGATCCCAAGAGTACTTGTTATATTGTACAGATGGGGAGCGTACCTGGGCACATGAAACATACATCGCACATGTTGATATTCTTACACTTTGCCGACTACGCACCAGAGACAAGCAAAGACAATCCAATACAACCAAAAATACGAAAAGAAGCATAGACAACTACGGGAAGGGGACACTGTAATGGCTTGCTATCAAGGTGAAAAAAACAAAATGACAGCATCAAATGGCGGACCATGAAAGATAGTGAACAAGGAGGCCAACGGGTATTTTGTCAGTAGCCTAGTTGAGACTAAAGCCCCGGAAGATCCTATTCCGGCCAGTAATGAATTAATTGGACCAGTCAAGAAGGCCAATGCTTCGAAGGAATCCACTCTCAACAGTCAAGTATAACCAACTGAAGAATCACAGTCCTCCTCCATACCAGACCATCGGCCATCCAGCTGAGGCGATGGATCCCAAGAGTACCTGTTATATTGTACAGATGGGGAGTGTACCTGGGCACATGAAACATACATCGGACATGTTGATATTCTTACACTTTGCCGACTACGCACCAGAGACAAGCCAAGACAATCCAGGCCGACGAAGTCCGCAGCAACGAGCACTGATTAACGGTCAGCGAGCAACAGAAAGCGCACGAGGAGGGGACTTTAACCAAGATACCGAAGGATACTCCCACTCCTTTCACCTTGCAGCATGCTCTGCCCACATCCCAGAGAAATAAGGACCAAGGACTCGATTATAGAGCCAACGTTGAGATATGTTTTTCCAATCCAAGTTGATATCAACCGAGAGCACATGAAAGGACTGACTCTGATGATCGCGATTGAGAACTTCCGTCATATCATAATTTTAGTTGGGTAATATGTAAGAATCGATAGTGGTAGCAGGTTTTCCATCTCAACCCCTAAAAGGTCAAGTTTATCCCTGCACCAAAAAACACCAACCTAAAGATAACTTAGTACTGCAAGGTGTCACTTTCCACTCCTACACAGGCTCAGAAGTACAAAGTTGGGGATCTGTAGCATCTGGGACCAGCGTATCGATCCAAACCCCAAAACTGCGGGATTATTAATACTGAGTTTTGGTGTCCGAATCCAATATTTCTTATATTGGTCAACAGGAATATAGCGGGGCTAGCGGTAGATGATACCGGGACCCCCGTGTATGGGAGAAACACTCAAGTGGAATTTGAGTCTAGTGTAGAAACACAAAACACAAAATAAATACTCAATGCCGAATTCTTCAGGCTAGAAATTTGACCTGGCTGAAAGATTTGCACTTGAGACGGGGTGTATTGTTTCCTTTGGTCGTATCTTATCAGTCACTCCCAAACTCTACAGTACATCAGCAGCA
>NW_014040157.1:56129-60457 GCF_001186125.1 Sphaeroforma arctica JP610 | reverse complement strand
TCTGTGTTTGTGACTTGCATAGAAAAACCTGCCAACCCAATTGGTTAAACACTAGTAAAAACACCGTCAGTATATAACTGAGGGTCAGATCATATATAAATTGGTATTCGAACACACCATTCTTTAGACACACTCCCACTTTACTTATAGTTCCCCATCCAACAAACACTCTAAAACGCCTTGGTGTAGTTTTCCGTTTTCCACGCTAACATCCCATTTGCAAACTGTTTCGCATTGATGTAAAGTATCATTTCCGAGTTCATAATAGCATCAATACATTCCTTATTCTCTGCAGGGTATATGCGTTGTATCCAACTTCGACCTATCACTTGCTTCATTTTACAGGGAAGTATGAAGATATGATCATACGGAACCAAACAGTTCCCATCGCGTGTACACGTACACCTCTTCTCACACTATCTAACCTTCGTGTAGCCTGCACTGATTTACTCCTACTCCGTCTGCTATTTGCATACTCATCGCTATGATTACTCTCCGTATTCAGTACACCACAACAACTTCCAACAGCGCCTGAACACTCTCTTACACGTACGTATCCACCTTAATAGTGCACAATATGGACAAAAATGCACGAGTTTTGGTATATTTTACGCGCTTTTCAGTATAAACAACTGTGGCGTGCGTCATAATCTTTGATTTCCTAAATTTGGAATGCACCTCGCTTCCGTCCAATAGACTTTTATTTTTTTTATAGAACAAAGTGGCGCTTTTTTTGCAACACATGTATGATAAACACGGTATAAGTCTCCGAAAGTATTCAGTTCATACGCTTTCAAGTCCCTATAGAGCGCATATTGACGTGCATTAAACACCCGCGTTGAAATATAACGAGTGCAAAAGAGATAGGCAGCGTATTCTTAGCTAGATTTCGAGAAATATCAATAATACTACGCGGCCGAATAGGCCAAAGATATAGATAAGTAGAGATAGCCGATCAAGTAAGCGCATGCGTTGAGAAAAAGCAAAATGGGAGAAACAGATGCACTGAAGCTCATGGGAGTGGTATCAAAAGATAATAAAGGTGATGCGAGAGTAACAAGTATCAGCTTGTTAAAGGCACAAGCAATGCATGTAACGGTCTTAGCGCCGTTGATTGAGAATAAGATCGTAATAGTGAATGCATCTGCGCTGATTCACAAAGCGATACACGCAACCACTTCTGGTCAATACTTAAAGACGCTTGAAATCGCAGGTATATATGTGCACAAAAATGGAGGCTACACTGACATTGTAGAGAAGAATAAAATGTCGACGTTTAAGCAGTTTGATGACGTGTGCACTAAGACATTAGGTTGTGCGTCCGTTTATTTCGTTTTAGATGGTGGAGTTCCACCGGCCAAACAGCAAGAGAAACAAAGGCGTCGGGAGGAAGCTGAGACTGCGTGGCAAGAGTGGCTTGCTTTATATAAGATATGGCATGGCTCGAGCTCGAAGGCCCTTGTTGTTAGCGGCTAGTGTAAGTATTAGATGCCACCTGAAAAATCGATGGGGATACATAGTAGCGCCATATGAGGCGGACTCTCAGAGATGTATTTAGCGCGTATGCTGGGAAACAGTGCCATTATTGCTGCCAGCGACTCTGATAAGACAGTATATGAGGGCATTGATGTTTGTTACGAATAAACCAAAGAGGCATCGAAATCTAGCCTTACGACATTCAGGGTAGGCATATACACAAAGGAACAGCGAAAGAATTCTTGGCACATGTTGGTTTAAACCACCACTCGTATATGGCAAGGTGTATTTTAAGAGGGTGTGATTATACCAAGCACTTACGTTTACGAGGCGGCCATCTAAGTGGCAAAAATATCGATCAGCTGATGAATTCCGTCTGTGCGACAATGATGCTGCAGAACGAGCACGATATTTTAGCGGCACTAGAGGAAGCTTTAGGCAGTATATGCTACAACAAGTGTAAGTCGGCCTTCGAATCTGTATACAATGCATATACACACGGGTTAGTTTTTGACATTCAGAAAACCAAATGCTTTGCACTATCAAGAAGGGTGGATCTCGACGATAGTACTGTCAGCGCAGTCAGTGGTATAGTGTCGGAGGAATGGATTGCTGGGTACAGTAGTGGGGAATATGTTCCATTGACTGAGCAACCTATACATCTACAAGCCTATGGTGTGTGTCCAGTGCCCCCTCAGTACAAACAAAAATTCGCAGTTGTACCGAAAAACAGATGGCATTTGCTACCACACGTATCGAGGGAGTCTATGCTAGATTTTTTTTTGGAGTGGCATCGTATAAAAAGGGTCACGAGCGTGCAGCACCACACACTACTAGCTTCGAAAAGGCTGTACCGAGCTGCGAATATAAATGCTTCTTCGTTTTCTCCTGCATCAGCCACTGATCAGTTATATTTGGATCATTTTTACTTATTCGCCCTATCCCATATAGCCATTCTCGAAACCCGTTAAGGTCATTGACTGGTACACGGTGCCCCGGATTTGCCTTTTGTGTGATCTATTGAGCAATATTCAGCAGCGCATCTGCCCATACATAAGGTTTCACCTATTTAAATCAGTCGATTTGTCGCTATCTGAAACCAGAAAAGACCGCTGTGGTATCCTGTGTGTATGTCCTGCATGCCACAGACTTATGTAGTACCATAAGATGGAGTGAGTGTTGTAGTATACGAAGAAACGCGGACACTCACTCGATATGAACTATATAATTTGAAAAGCATATATTGAGCCATGTGTGTTTTCTTGGGGCTTCGCCACTTTTGAAAATAGCCGCTAAAAATATACTATTTTTAGGTCTAATCTAGACAAGACGGTCTCCCTGTTGATAAAGAATTCAGATTTCGATATGATTGGGCTTAAAAATTGATTCTGTAATACTTTGATCAAGAATAATGTGTCTCTGTTAACTCAGTTGGTTAGAGTGCGGACCTAATAAGTCCGAAGTCACCAGTTCGAGCCTGGTACGGAGAATTTTTTGCAAATATGTGTATGGCTTTTTTCTTCTTCATGCGCTATCAACAAGTTACAGGCAAACAAGTATCGGTGTTAAATTGCTTTTACAAATCGCCAAAGAAATGACTACAACGAAATAGGGTTTTTAATATATGTGAGTAGTGCTGAGATGCTCAGCATGTGTACGGCCAACAAGGCTGATCCAACAACATAGATGTTACAGCAGGATATTCAAACGTGCTCCTCAAAAAGACTGTCATTTGAGTGGCAGCATAGCGGGCAGCATGGAAATACGTTTACGTTCGTATAGATGAAGTGTCCAAGGTCATTTTGAGCTTAGTTAAGTTAACCACTTATAGGAAATTCTACGTATCCACTATCCTGTCGATATCTACAATTGCTTCGAATGATATGTCAAGCCAGATTTTTTAAAGGTCAACTATTCTATGTATACGATCCAGCGTTCCCTTAATTAGGTTATTGATAAAATGCAGGGTTTTCTTTCGATTTCACAACAATTAACAGACATTTCCTATTTCACTTGCTATTGAATTTATCATATCGTTCCTGATATTTTATCGCATAAATATTGGTTCTTTTTGCTTTCCCCCGGTGTTTTTTATATGTTTCACATATACTACTATGTACCACTCCCGTATCAGCTATTTTATTATCCGGACCAAATGGGTAGCAGCCACTGCATCCGCATGTGCACAATACTCAACATAGTGTATTTTTTTATTACTCATTTTTCCCACGATAGAGGGTTTTTCATTTATAGGATATTTGCATCTATACATATGGCCACCAAAAACAAAAAGTTCCACCCCGGGCGCTCCTATAGTGTAGTCATTGTTCCGATGCAGTCACATGAATTGTTTATTAGATGTTACTGTCTCTCGAAAGCTAGTCTAAATGTTCTTCACGGACCATTGGATTTGTTCGACAATCCAGTACTGAAGATCTTGATAATTTCATACATAATTATATTCGAAATAATACACAACAACTGTGTTCTGCCAATTTCAGAATTTGAAACCCCACGACTACCTCTGTCAACTACATTCCTGAATTCAAAGCCCCAGTCAGCAATGTAACTTCAGTTTTCCGAGATCGCTACTTTAGACTTGCGATACTACACTCGCCAACATAGCTGATATCACCCCCAATTTTTTTAGCTTGCCAAGTACATACCACTTGATATAGCGGACGTTCACTGAATTGCTTTACCGACGTTATCCACAACCGATATTAGTTCCCTAGATACAAATCAATCCTGCAGCGGACATCAAGCCAATACGGTACTGTATCCTTCCAGATTTGTGCGTCTCACTAAATATGTCGGGTCCTTTATAGTGAATTAGGAGTACACCCTATATC
>NW_014040157.1:52554-52995 GCF_001186125.1 Sphaeroforma arctica JP610 | reverse complement strand
CGCTTTGTTCATTACAAAGCTTTAGACATTTTAGTCACTATAAAGCTTTAGACGCTTAATTCACTACAACTTATTCACTATATCGCTATATTCACTGCAACGATTTAGACGCTTTAGACGCTTTGTTCACTATATCGCTTTAGACGCTTTAATCACTATAAAGCTTTAGACGCTCTATTGACTATATCGCTTTATTCTCTACAACGCTTTAGACGCTTTGTTCACTATATAGCTTTAGACAAAATATTGACTATAGAGCTCTAGACGCTTTATTCACTATATCGCTTTATTCACTACAATGCTTTAGACGCATTGTTCACTATAAAGTGTCTACTATAAAGCTTTGGACGCTTTATTCACTATATCGCTTTAGACACTGTATTCACTATAACACTTTAGACACTGTATTTACTATAACGCTTTAGACGCTTTATTCACTAT
>NW_014040157.1:48790-51820 GCF_001186125.1 Sphaeroforma arctica JP610 | reverse complement strand
TAACGCTTTAGACGCTTTATTCACTGTAACGCTTTAGACGCTTTATTCACTATAGCGCTTTAGACGCTTTTTTGACTATAACGCTTTAGACGCTTTATTCACTATAACATTTTAGACGCTTTATTGACTATAACGCTTTAGACGCTTTATTGACTATAACTCTTTAGACGCTTTATTGATTATAACACTTTAGACGCTTTATTCACTATATCGCTTTTTTCACAATAAAGCTTCAGACGCTTATACACTATGATGCGTTATTCATTATAACGCTTTATTCTCATCGTCGAAATGGCTTGCGTCCCGTGCGCGTGACCTTTCCGCATTAAAAAAAATCGCCTCGAGAGTCATCCTATCGTTCGTATACCATCTCCACCGTATTCGCCTTACTGAATATATATAGTTAATAAAAATACATATATAGTCGAAAGTCGTAACAAAATATCACACACACACACACATATATATATGCATACATATACATAGATATAGATATGCAATATATATTATATTGTTTATCTATCTATCTATCTATCTGTCTATCTAACTACATATATATATATACACACACACACATATATATAGTATATCTATCTATCTATCTATCGATCTATATTATATATATATATATATATAATATCGATCTATCTATCTATATATATATTTATATCTATTCATCTATATATATATATATATGTATATATATATATATATATATATATATATATATATATATATATACACGCACACACACACACATATATATATTTATATATATATATAATATCCTAACTTCTCGTTCTACCATTAGTGTTTTATCTCAGATCGAATGCCCTTGAGCGTCTGCGTCTTCGGTTTCGTTGAGCTATAGAGCACGCCTACTATTAAGCACCAAGTATACACAATCACCATGGAGTCTGACTGCAATCAAGGTTGTGCCCCTCCCAGTCGCGCTGTGTACTCCCGCCCTGCAGTACCGAACCTCTCCCGCATATCACGCAGGGTACCTGCTGTATCTGTATGGCCACCAACTATTACAGTTCCACTATGAAAGGGATGCGCATGCAGGAGCCAATACCACAGTGGGACCACATCACCCACCAAACAAAACAAAACTAGCCAAAACAAAACAGAACAAACCCCTACAAAGTATTCTGCCGCACACACACGGCACTTGTCTGGCTGCTTCCTCTGGCTATACCCTTTAGGCGATCCCTGTTGGAGTGTCGGGTGTCTCACCTAGGACGTTAAGTAGCTAAGTGGGTATAGTGGTAGTGTACTATATATCGTGATACACAGTTTAAAGGGGGTTCAAACTTATGATCATCTTTTGTTATTTTTCGGGTTCGTTTCCAATTTTGACTTTTTCTGCCCTTCCCCTCATTCTCCCCCTAACAAACATCTTTTTATTACAAATCCATAGCCCCCCTGGAGGGCTGGTACACTCGACTACATACGTACAGTAGCTGAAGTATATATACTACGTATAGTAGCTATAGTATATATATATACTTGTTGACAGCATATGAATGAGGCCCATTCCGATGCCATATAAGTACCTTCACCCATGCCATATAAGCACCTTCAACCATCCCCATAGTGCGCCATGCACAGTGTGTAGAGGCACGCGCAACAGGACAGTTTTCCCCGTCGTTCTATAAATAGCACCTGGTGAGTGACACCCGAGCCGCATCTGTCCATGCCACAGCCTCCTTCTGAGCAACTATGACGTACCTCAGAGACGCAGGGGTACACGCGCACAGACACACGAGCACTCACACACACACACGAGCTGTCAGCCTGCCCCATGTGTTGCTGTATATAAGTGCACAGTCAAGCTCTGTCGTACCTCTATACTAGAGAAAGCACAGTTTCTACCTACTGCGTACGTATCTTGTACATGTACATACAAACAACCTCTGTACACATAGCTGCGCCAAGCTTGCGCACGACCCATGGTATATCGGTGGTTGGACTCGCCGATTCGCCGGCTACTTGGTGACCAGCGACAGATCGGGCACTCGCACAGGAACGGGATCGATTCTTTATATACATACATATATATATATATATATATATATATATACAATGACCCATATATATATATAAATATATGTATACACTACACAATCTGGTCGTCGTTCTCAATGGCGGATACACTGGCCGCGGGAGCCTATAAGAAAAGGGAAGGCAAATAGAAATGAGTGCCTGATGGACCTTCATCTAAAGTGGTTTTAAGGGTTTCAAAGCCCTGGCTACTGTTTGATCTTGGGAGTCTTCTACTAACATGCTATTATCCCGTCTGAGAACCCACCTCTCTCAATCGAGGGGTGCCCTGCAAAGCAGCAATCAAATAAAAGGTTTGTGATGTGGGTCAATACATGCACAACGTGCAAGCTACAGCTGGGAGGGGTGCTATAGAAAGAAGGGTCTAAGCCGAATACGGAAACATACGTTGAAGCACACAGATTCTCACCACAGATTCTCATCACAGATACGATATATATATATATATATATATAAATTCGAGCACGCTAAAGCATACAGAAACAGACACAAACTTAACTTCAGTCACACATACAACAAATGCACAGACGCAACACGTATTCTACACACGAGCACATACAGATACAACGACACAACGTATTAGTTAGAGGCACAATTGACATAAAAACACATCTGAATGCACGGACCCAGACACAAACATCAATTACAGTCAGAAGCAAGTCCTCTACAAAAACGTACACGTGCTTACAAGCTTATAATGTATGGTTCAGAAGTAAAATTGTACAAACACACTCCCACATGCAAACACAGGATGCACTCACGCACACACAATAAGATGGCATACAAGTATGGTTCAGAGGTACAAATTCATAGACATAAGACAAACAAAACACGTACTCTCTCGACAAGCACACACAGATATATATATATATATATATATATATATATATATATATATATATACTACTATACTAACTATATCTACAGTAGTATACTAGTAGGTAGGTAGGGTTAGGTACGGTC
>NW_014040157.1:45288-48770 GCF_001186125.1 Sphaeroforma arctica JP610 | reverse complement strand
AACTAACTAACAACAACAAACAACTACTACTACTACACACACACACACAAATATATATATATATATATATATATATATATATATATATATATATACTTCAATACTAACAAGTTTGCTCCAGAGGTATACATACGGGAGTGGGGTTAGCGGTTGGGGTCACCCACAGTACCATAGGCAGTTTCTTGCCGTTCAGAACGATACCAGCAGCCAGCACCTAGAAAAATAATAAGTGAATAAAAAAACTTGCAGGAATAAGGACTGCTATAGTAGTGGCATGAAGCAAGGTAGGAAAGAGATAGCAGTAGTAGAACACTAAGGCAGTCTGTCGAACATCAATAACATAGAGATCTATGCCATGAGAAATAACACACACACACACACACACACACACATATATATATAATTCCAAACCATTATATAAATACAGTACAGTACCCAGTCAAGGAGCTACATGTTCATGCCACATATGCTCGACGGTTGCAGGACATATCTCCGCTAATAACGCTTGCAAGGTGTAGGTGACGCAATATGTCCTTTCATCTTGCAAAAATACTGTGCTTACATACACATACGTAGATATACGTACACATAAACTCGTACACATATGCAGATATACGTACACGTATACTCATACTCGTGCATAGACATTGCTGATACCAAGTGGATTGATACAACCAATACATCCACCCACACATTGGAATACCCCATACACTCACCTTCGCGCACGACTCCTTCATAGCGTAGCTAGCCACAATGCCCTTCCCGCGCACAGTCATGGCACTCTCCTGCGCCAAAGGACCGAACTTCAGAAGCATCTGTCTCAGCTGTTCGATATCCTCCGCCGAGCTCACCCCACTGATATATATACTATTACTGGTAACCAATGGATTAGCACTCACAGTCCGGGCCATAGGCTTCACATGTGCCTGTGCAGCAGCCTGCATGGGTGTCTGTTGCGCCGTTTGTGGTGTGTTTGTGGGCGTATATGTGCGGGGTGGTTGGGCGGGGGGGTCTACTGGGGCTGCGTGGGGGGTATCTGTGGGGGTCTCGGAATTGCCCTGCGCGATGGCATTCAGCTCGTTGTCCAGCTGCAACCGCTTTAACTCGTCCGATGCTAGCACAGCAGCACTCCTGTATGTCGACTGTGACAGGAGAGCCAGAAGTGAGGACAGTGGTATGAATTGGATTTGTGCAATTATTATAACGATGAGCCCAAGGAGGGACAGCACTCCTATTCGTCGACTGTGGTATATATATATATATACATACAAATATATAATCATATATATAATATTATACACATATTTAAATGCCCATATATATATATATATATAGAAATATAGAAATATATATATATATTATACATACATATACATACATATACATATATACAAATAAATTCAGAAGATGACTGCAATACCTGTTTACGTGACCCCGGCAGTGGTTGATTGAGAGCAGCGTATGCACTTGCAACAGGCGGCAATGGTGCGGGTGTAGGTTTTTGCGCAATTGCTGCACTCTTCCGTATCTCCATTTGTTGTCGCAGCTAAATATACGCAGAAAAGAAGGCGTTAGGCCAAAGAAAGAGACCAAACACACTTATACATGTCGAATGGCAACCCCTCAAACAAACGGCATACTTGCCGCATGGTTCAATACGTTCACTTGCTGCTGCGGATAGTATACGAATCAATACATTCGCGTTAGACACATAGACAGTAGTCCGTACACGCCCTATTTTATACAACTTGCTGCACTATACTGTATCATCATTAGCAGCCTTAGTTGGTGTATATATGCATACACAATCCACTATGCTGTATCATCATTAGCAGCCTTAGTTGGTGCATATATGCATACACAATCGTTAGCCGGACAAAACGCTCTCTCTTCTCTCTTCGAGGGCAATCGCCCCAGCCCCACAAGACTACAACCTATGCAACGGTCAACTCAGTACCGAACCAGTCCTGGTGGGTGCAAATCAGGGCCATGCCGGTGCACCTCGGGTGCAGAAACAGGGCTTACACTAAGCAGTTTTAGGACACACACCTTCTTCATCTCATCCACGAATCCCATGAGTTTCTTCATGGCCTCCTTCTTGGCTGTCTTGTCCATGGTCGCAATCTCAGCCATTAACGTCTTCTGTTGGCTCAGTAGGTTAGCGATCCGGTCCTTAGTCAGCTGTGTGGCAGCGCAGGCAAAGGTATACGAAGACGTCAATACGGCATACAGACATGGGATGGGGCGGTTGTACACATGCAAAGTATATTCCGAGGCATGCATAGACACGCTGATGCACCCATAAACACACAGACTAGGGCTCTATGGTGTACTATATGTACAGGTGAATGCATGCATTGATACGCTGACCCACCCATAAGCACACAGACTAGGGCTCTATGGTGTACTATATGTACAGATGAATGCATGCATAGATCACGGTGATGCACCCATAAACACACAGACAAGGGCTCTATGGTGTACTATATGTACAGATGAATGCATACATAGTCAGACGCACTCTCACCAAGATAAACATCCCTTTATTGCACCGTACATATAGCATAGACATGCGCAAACGCACCTACAACCACCCACATACGCTCCAATGACATCGTACACCCAACAAACACGAGCTAAAACCCTAGTGCCCCAGAGCTCGGCGTATACCTCATTCAGTCGATGCTGTGTGGTGGCAGCTGCGGTGGCTTTGGCTGCCTTGAGGGCCTTGAACTCCGCTATCTTCTGTGCGGCAAAGTCCTCTTGCGCTTTTTTCTGTTGCGCCTCCCACGCATCGATCTCTTCCTGTGTGTACTCGGGTTCGACCCATTCGGTGTGGTTGCCATGGTTACCTCTCCAGCCGCCGGCGTTCTGGTTGCCTGTGGGTGTCGGTGAATACGCAGGAATGAGGGATGGCAACTGGTAGAGTAGGTGGGGCGTTGGGTGTACTGTGCCCGTTATTAGGGAGGGCATGCAGAATACAAGAGGTAAGACGATAAAAACATGCAGCATGTACTACGGAAGACGTTGGAGGTATGCAGAATAAAATAAGCAAGACATTAAAAACATGCAGAATAAATACGGAAGACATTAAAAACATGCAGAATATGATATGCAAGACATAAAAACATGCCCAATAGAATAAGCAAGACGTTAAAAACATGCAAAATACACTGCGTAAGACGTTTAAGATTTTTAAAAAACATGCAAGGGATTATAGGCTAACTTTCATCGCACCAGAACAGCACACACCATCGAATGCCAGCTTTCAATCACAGTGAGGACACAATACATTCCTTCAGCCACAGTGAGATCACCTGTCATACATTCAGCCACAGTGAGGTCACCTGACATACATTCAACCACAGTGAGGTCACCTGACATAGATTCAACCACAGTGAGGTCACCTGACATAGATTCAACCACAGTGAGGTCACCTGACATAGATTCAACCACAGTGAGGTCACCTGACATAGATTCAA
>NW_014040157.1:39559-43818 GCF_001186125.1 Sphaeroforma arctica JP610 | reverse complement strand
GAGGTCACCATACATACATTCAACCACAGGGAGGTCACCTGACATACATTCAACCACAGCAAGATCACCATACATACATTAAACCGCAGTGAGGTCACCTGACATACTTCTATTTGGCGTTGATCCATTCAGGAAGTGGGGCGGAGGATCTCTGCCGTCATGTGTTAGCCTGTACCGTTCAACGTATTTGTGCTTCGCCTCTTCATAGGCCGCAGGGCCACCGATCTGTGCGACCAGCTGTTGCTGTGTCTTCTCTTGCAGGTTACACGGGACAAAGTTCACCTGGAATGGAAGGGGTATAGTGGATGGGTGCCGGGTTACTTATGCACTAACCTGTCAGAAATACGTATAGTCAGGCGTGTGTAGGTCTCATCAGTAGAGGTAGTCAGGCGACTGGCTGGTCTGTATCAGCACATATACATATATACACATATGCATACATACATACATACATACATACATACATACATACATACGTACATACACACACATACATATATACATATATATATATATATATATATATGCATATATACATGCTGATACACACCACCCAGTCTATGTGCACACAGAACAAGATACATTCATACTTCCACACGGAAGCTCATGATGTACATATTCTGGATCCGCCCATGTGACGATTGTATAAACACAGACTGGGTTATACACTCCCCCCCAACACACGCACACTAACGCACTTTTATGAATTGATTGCCCAGTACTGAGTGCTCCGACTGGAACGCCGCCTTGGCCTCGGTATTCAGTTTGTACTCTACTATAGCGACGCCCTCGTTGCCCTGGTAACAGGGCTCGATCTTCACCACCGAACCGAATTTCTCGAACCATGAGCTGAGCTTATCTGTGGTATTTAACTCCGCTGGGATGTCCTTCACCTCTAGCAGTGTGTTGGCTAGGTAGCGCAGGTCGAAAGGCCTGTCGTCATTCTATAAATAGAACAAGATACGTATAGTAAATCTCTCTGAGCCGATGTGCAATGTCAATGGAACTCCCAATTTTTAAGATCAGGAATTGGGTCTGAGTATTCCCCACAATGGCGTCGACTACCCCAAACCGAGTTCGGGATAAGGGCAGTCAGTTTAGTATATCCACAATACACAGTCAGAGGGATGTACTGCGATGTAAATACGCGTTGCCTATAGATAGAACTGCATAGACAACCCTGTACTCACACATATACGTTCATGTTGGTACACAAGGGCAGATCTATAGGCACAACAGAATACTTAGCGCTATCTTGCATCCCGGATGTCTAAGCTCAGACACGGAGAGGACGTATAACTGCAATAGAAGGGGTTGTGCTGTGTGCTGAGTTGTGTTCCGGGCCTGCCCCACTGTACACGGGAGGTCCGTTTGCTGACCAGGACGCCTGCAACAATTTACAGCCTGCCGTCTACGTGCATAAACATTAACTGGCACAGGCACAAGCCAACCGTATCCATCGGTGTGTAGATACTTACATGCACGTACATATAGCCCTACTCTGATGGAAGAATGCCCCAGCTGATTGTGCTGAGTACTGGCATCTGGTCTCGATTCACTCTGATCATGAACTTTTCAAATCGAATTGACATAGTGTATATACATACACAAAAGTATAATAATATACATGATACACATATACATATACAGACCCTGGACATATAACGCACCCTATTAGGAAACTGTTGCGGCTGTCCGTTGAACTGTCCTCTAGGCCCATTCCATTGAGGCCTGGGAGCTCGACTATCCCTTCCGCCTCTGCCGCCACCTCTCGCATTCATGTCCATCATATTATTGCCAGGGGGTCTAAACACTGGATGTTGGGGGCCTCCAGGAGGCATATTCGGCCGTCTCCCTACGATAAGGATATACATGAGAATGGTCCGGAGAGCAATATTTGATACAGGATATGCCTGGTGCATATGGTTTCGTAAAACCCTACAATATAGGGTCAACGATTCAGGGGTTGAATTTTTACCGTTTACGATACATATGGATCTAGAAGTGGTATGGTACACCCTGTGTAAAGGGATACACACACACACACACACATACACAGACGCAGACACAGACACAGGCACAATTAGAAAGGCTATGTCAGCGACTACTACTTAGGTGCTCAGATAAGCAGGTTTGGCGTATACGGCCGTTCCCAATAAGATGAACACACACCTGAGAACTCATAGAAACAATGCCAATGATCCACACACATTTGTTCGATCCAAAGGGCGCGTACACACCTCTACCGCCGAAATCGCTGGGTCCAAAGTCACCGCCATTCGAGTGCCATTGCTGACCGTCCCTGCCCTGTCCCCGATCAAACTCTCTGTCCTCCCTCCTGCCGAAACTGGGCCCATTCTGTCTT
Organism: Sphaeroforma arctica JP610; assembly: GCF_001186125.1. Classification (NCBI taxonomy): domain Eukaryota; class Ichthyosporea; order Ichthyophonida; genus Sphaeroforma; species Sphaeroforma arctica. The sequence continues at coordinate 41,453 of NW_014040157.1, read as the reverse complement.
CTTTCCAGACCCCCAGACAGGCGCCGCGTCTGCACCGCGGCGAACTCCGGATTGTACGCCTGATCCGCCCCGGGGCCGTCGTAGCCATCTCTGGCATTTAGGCCCTCCCGACTATCTCTGGCATTTCTCTCATGCCTGTCACCCCACTCATCTCGGCTATCTCTAGCGTACCGGTCGTCTCGAGGATCTCTGGCATTTCGGTCGTCGCGGCTGTCCTCGTAGTCACGGTCTCTGGTGGCTCCTCTGTTCCGCAGCAGATTGCGCAGATCATTGTCACCGCCACCACCGCCGCGGGATTCACGCGGTCTGGATAGAGACGGGGGAACGTGTGAGGGTACATGCATGCATGCGTGTAAAAAGATAGAGGTATGGACAAGTATGAGTGGGGGCATACATACATGTGTGTAAATAGATAAGAGATAAGGGAACGTGTGAGAATACATGCATGCATGCGTGTAAATAGATAGAGGCATGGACAAGTATGAGTGGGCAAACATATATGCGCAAGCGTATACCGAATGGACCAGATTGAGTGTGGATGTATATAAGCGTGTTCTATAAGTAGACAGTGGGATGGGAAAGCAGGAGTACGAGAACGTATATGCGTGTCTGTGCGGGGGATTCGTGATATCAAGTACACGGGCATACTTATCACAATCAGCTGTACACACAATTACAAACACACTACACACGCATACGTATTACAACAATATCTCCCCCTGGAACGAGAAAATAGTTTAAAAAAAAAGATCGATTTTCTTGAGCTCGGTGCCCTCGTTCAGGCCGAATAGGCCATATCTACCCTTAGCACACACACAATAAGGCATGACTATCCACAGCATACACCCGCACGCATACCTTGATCCATCCCGGTGACTACTATCGTCTGGGTCATCCCGTATTGTAATGGAGGTCTTTCGCCTATCCTCATCGGAAGAGGATTCTGCATCGTTTGACGCGACTACGAACGTCATCTCCGGAGACGCTTGTCTCACTCGTTTGCTTTCGCCCTCGTAGCGCTCAGACGAACGTCGGCGTTTTACTGTGGTGTGTGAGTAGCCACAGGAGTGTATGGTGTCAGTAAAGGTGTAGGGAGAGATAAGCATCGATCTGAATATACATATAGTGATATATATGAAGTGCAAGTGTAGATATAGACAGGTAGCATCTATACCTACCTACATATATACATATACGCATACATACATACATACATACATCCATATATGTACATAAATAAACGCATACGTACATACATAAATATACATACGTATATACATACATACATACATACCTACATACATACATACATACATACATGCAATGGTGTGTAAATGTACGTCCGTTGTGCTTTGGTGTGTCCTCTGGATCGTTTAAAGCATACTACATACGCCATGATATACACCCTTAAACTCTAAACCCGAACCCATAAATCTAAAACATCGCAGACACTCTCAGCTATCAAAGGAAAACCATGGTCCCATGCGGGGGACTGCAGTGCCATAATACACAGAGTTTAGTACATACCCAGAACACACCCAGAACAACCACTGCTTGCCTGTCACAACTCTTTAAAAACTTTTCTCAATCGGGGAATCGAACTCCCGAACCCAGCCTCGCTTCTCATACATCAGAGTAAATCAGAGGTGCAGTGACAGAGTTTAAAACACACACTTCTCGACCCTTTTCGCATACATCACCGCAGTACAGAATGGTCATCACACTTACACATGGAACAGCACAGACATAATAGATCAGCACAGTGAATTAGCACAGATTGAAGGTACAACACAGATATGTGAACTAGCACAGACATAATTGATCAGCACAGTGAATTAGCACAGACTCGAGGTACAACACAGATATATGAACTAGCACAGACATAATAGATCAG
>NW_014040157.1:37598-39539 GCF_001186125.1 Sphaeroforma arctica JP610 | reverse complement strand
TACAACACAGATATATGAACTAGCACAGACATAATAGATCAGCACAGTGAATTAGCAGACTCGAGGTACAACACAGATATATGAACTAGCACAGACACGCAGAATGTAGCCCATACGTTCCCCATGGGCACACACCTGGCTGAGATACTACGCTTGCGATTGGCTGTGCGGGGTTGGTGTCGTCGTCGTCGTCATATATTTCGCCGTAGTCGAGATCCTCCTCGCCATTCTGGTCGCCGTTTAGATCTGCTGCAGATACTGGGTGTTGTAGGGTTTCAGGTTTTGGGGGTTAGGGGTTGCCGGTACTGGGTGTTGTACACTGAACATATGAGATATGTCGGCGAATGAATGCCCCAACAGTTCCACTAAATACAACTACGTACGCGCACAAGTGTGTTGGAGGTGCAGGTGTGATAAATAGTAACGCGATAAGTCCATTGTATATAATATATTGTTATGAATACCCTAGTTTGCACTCAGCATATACGTTGAAGCGCGTATGTGATGAGAAACGAACCGAAACGAGATACGTGGGGTATGGAATGTATCACTAATAACAAACAGTTTGCGCTCAAAATATACGTTGAAACGTATCTGTGACGAGAAACGAGATATGCGAGAGATTGACAACGTCTACTCATTGGCTAATACCAAACAGTTTGCTACACACAATACTCGCTAAAACGCATATGCGGATGAGAACAACCCCCCCCTGCAAATGCCAATTTTCCGTAACGCTAAACACATTCCCACACCAAAATGAACACTCGACCTCTGTTGTGCAGTGTCAGGACTTACGAAGAGAAGCATGTTGGCTTGAACAGTACACAGTTGTATTTGACGCCAGAAGCGACCAGAGCATGCTGACTGCTGGTGACTGATATGTCTAGAGACTACATACAACAGGAGATGTCTATGGTCTACATACATCTAGGATCTGAATATGTTTGTAGTCTGCATACATCTAGGATCTGAATATGTTTGTAGTCTGCATACATCTAGGATCTGAATATGTTTATAACTTACATACATCTAGGATCTAAATAAGTTTATAGTCTGCATACATCTAGGATCTGAATATGTTTATAGTCTGCCTACATCCAGGAACTGAATATGTTTATAGTCTGCATACATCTAGGACATGAATATATCTGAGCATGGCTTTTGTCAACCTAAGAGGCTACATTTACAATGTGCAGTAAAATTTGTTGACTTGGGGCTGATATCTATTCTCAGAGTCGTTGATTCAAAAGTACCCATATGTGCGACTATACATAACTCAAAGCTGCGGCGTGACAAAAACATATACATACTAGTGCAGGTTTAGATATGACAACACACACACACAAACACACACGCATAGATATATATATATATATATATATATATATAATATATGTGTGTACTTATATATATATATATATATATATATATAAAGTATACGATAAACTATATTGTTATATTTCGTACACAGAGGACATGCACATACACGTACTAATATACTACATACCATCGTAGTCGGTGTTGTGTACATGCTCGAAGATCTTGTCCACAAACACTGCAGTGTCATCTCCGAGAAACACCTCCAGTTCCTCTTTGCAGCTTGCCTTGATTTCGTCATCGGTATTCTCTGTACTGAGCAGAGCCAACACATACTGCAGCAGGGTATCAACCTCTGAGTCTGTCCCACTATCCAATAGAAACCAAGCACACATAGATATGAGAGTAATGGGGGGGGGGGGGAAACAGTACAATAAGTAGGTGTGAAATTATAAATATAGATATCTAACTATACGACACGTCATATATAAATTAACTATGTGCCTGTTTGTAGATACACACACACACACACACACACACACACACATATATATATATAAACACACACACACACACACACACACACACACACATATATATATATATACACACACACACATA
>NW_014040157.1:32807-34505 GCF_001186125.1 Sphaeroforma arctica JP610 | reverse complement strand
AATTCTCTGTTTTTTGATCGCGAGAGGCGTTGATTGTTGACACAAGTTTTATATATTATCAAAGTAGAATACACGAAAGAGTTGCTACAAAGCAGTGTAGATATTTGTATTGGGCTGTAAAATATCACTTCAATTCTTTCCCTTTGCGGAAATGAGATTTTTCTAGAGAGGGACGTCTTACACACACACACACACACATATATATATATATATATACATATATATATATATATATATATATATATATATATATATATATGTATATATATATATATATATATATATATATATATATATATATATATATATATATATATATATATATATATATTATTACTCTGTTGAGATACATTGATTGTCGACAGGGACAATGCGATAGATAAAGAAAAAACCGGCATACGAATAGGCTAAGGACTTGCACTCTAGAGAGTAAGGTTACGAGATGCACATTTTGAAAGTTGACAGGTGTATTCACAACGCACAAGTATAAGAATACTGAATATATACTGTATTATGCCATGGCCCTCTAAAGTGAGAATTTCAGATAATATGCATGCCTGTAACATGTATGCCTGGTCGATGTTAAAATGTAGTGTACTGGTATGTCTAATCTGAGGACGAATAGGCTATCGTTTAAAAGCTCTCTTTCTCTAGTCTCTACAATTTACATATGTAACTACATAGTCTGTGTATATTTACAGTATAAAGAGCGTGCGAGTCTCGGTTTGTTCTTCGTTGTCTGGTTGGTCCGTAGTTGCATGTGTAAACAGCGCAACTAGTTTTGAATAGGTTCCATTACCACTGAAATCTTCTCCGTAAATTTGGTCCTATGTCGAATGGTCTATTTATATTTACCCAATGTTCTTGCCCGCTTGTGGTGTCATGGTGATCTAGTACAGAGTATACGTTTAACGTAAACGTACAAACGGTTGATACTTTTTTTTCACACAAACTGACCTACGTACTACGTATGAGACTATATGTATGTAGGACTTCAGAACCCAAACATTCCATGGCCTGTTCTCAATTCTGCGCTCTCAACACAAGAAGACAAATCCAGAGGACCTTGAACATCCACTCATATATATATATATATGTATAAAGGAGTATATCATAAATAAACGTTAAACGAAAACGTAAAATGCTTTGATTTTATACGTCGCAAAGTAAAACGTAAGGTAGTCATTTAGTCGATCTGATGACTGATAAGCTTTGGAACAAGCGGTCTATTCATATGAAGTCGAGTAAATACCAAAAAGCGTTCATCCTTTTTATAGACAAGTCATATACATTCGCATATGGATGTACATATGAAGGAAAACGAATAGACTGCATATATACAGTAGACACATTTCCATCGCCTTGTACATACATTAGACTCATCAATAAATCAATACATATTTAGGTGCACCAGACACTACGAACTTCGCTATGGATAGAGAAGCAGGGCTCACCAATCGACGTGTACCTACTCAGATAGACGACACGGATGTAGTAGATAATCAAAACGACCTTATTGTTGAGCTACAGCAACTTCGATCAGACAACCTGAAATTGTCCACTGCTGTTCTCGCACTCAGAGAGAGGTATGTACTGTGTGGATGTGGACTCAGATCGTACGTGCACTCATATCAATCACGATCATATACAATATATATATACATCTATATGTATGAAACACACACACACACACACACA
>NW_014040157.1:27117-29419 GCF_001186125.1 Sphaeroforma arctica JP610 | reverse complement strand
TATATATATATATATACATATGTGTGTGTGTGAACATATGTTTTATTATGTATATATATATATATGTGTGTGAACATATGTAGTTATATATATATATATATATATACCCTAGCGAATTGGGCATACTGACACTTGTTACCACTGTCATTAATTTCCTTTTTACACCCGACCGTCCTTCTCTCCGCAGTAGATGCAGGTGCGAGCAGGATAAATACAACGAAGCGTTGCTTAGCAACTCACACGATCACGAAACCATCATCTCAGACGAGGATACGGACAGTCCCATTGGTAGTAGTATAGGACACGGCCACGGGCACGATATCCCTCTGTTAGATGTCAGTTACAAAAGGATAAGCGCCGTTCACCTGGCGGGTACTAGGATTCTGTGGCTGTCGCTGTTTCTGGCGTCTCTGGCCCTCACTGCGGTGGTCATGGAGAGGTGTGTATGTGTCTCAGGTAGTTACCGTTCATGTACTGAGGTGCTATGAGGGTTGTGCATGTACACGTGTGGTGTAGTTTTAGCTTAGACTTGCAGGAACATGTGATAGCCCCAGGTAGTTACCGTTCATGTACTGAGGTGCTGTGAGGGTTCAGCACGTACAATTGTGGTGTAGTTTTAGCTCCGTTTTGCATGAACAGGTGATAACCTCAGGTAGTTACCGTCCATGTACTGAGGTGTGGTTAGGGTTGTGTACCTACATGTGTGGTGTAGTTTTAATTTAGTTTGGTTTATATACAGATGCTGTCCTGAAAGTAGTTCCGATGGTCAGTTGTGGACACGTCTCAGCGTCACAGACTGAGCTGGCTTTCTTTTGTGCCACATTCGCGTCCTTTGCACACCCCGTGTTATATCGCAAAATCACGTGTATTAAACGCATGTCTTAAACCCACTCATATGGTACGCGTGTTTTAAACTCACTTATATTGTATGCATGGTTTAAACACACTTGCATTGTACGTACGTTTTAAACCCATATTGTACTCATGTCTTAAACTCGCTTATATTGTACATATGTCTGGTTCAGTTTCGAACACATCCTAGCGTCGCAGATTGAGCTGGCCTTCTTTGTGCCCCTGATGATTGGCCATGGCGGTAATGTGGGGGGGCAGACAGTTGGCACAGTCTTGTCGGCGCTTTCATCCCAAAAAATAAAGCGAAAAGACATGCTGTCCGTACTATTGAAGGAGTCCATATCCGGTATGGGATGTCTATGTATATGTATTAAGCTGTGGAGATGTTGCATGGTTGTGTATTGTAACATATGTGCATGGGTATAGACTCTTTAAATGGAAGTGCTCTGTCATGTCTGGTTGTAAGGTGGCATTGTTTACAAGCCGACACTTTGTCCAACTTGTAGTTAAAGCAAGAACCCTTTTATTAAAGTATCTGTATATATACGTACAATTGTCACAATTATACTCTCGGTGGTGATATAAACGGCCTACCCGGTTACGAACGTGTATGTGAATACATTTACATATACTTAAACGGGCACACATATATCTCCCACGCATATACACATATTCTAACCTGCACTATTTAATGTCTTGTACACGCACATCATGTAGGTTCCACTCACTTCTCATGCGAAATTGAATGCTCTTAACGGCCAGCTCTGACTATTAAATATAACTTGTATACGTTGATATGTGCACACACAGTATGAATGATCCACCCACTTCCCATACGAACCCCCTTTTCTTAACGGCCTGTCCTCATTCAAAGTACAAATTACACACTTTGATATGCGCAAGCAGGCTTTCTTGAACTTGTGTATTCTTGTTTTCGCTGCTTTGTCATAACTTTAGTTTCGTCTTTAAACCGTTTTTCATTTCATTGTGAAATTGGGTAAACTCCGCGGTTTGTCAGATCAACATCAAGGTGCATGCGTAAATATATACCCATAAAAATACCATCTGTATATCGGGAAATACTCACTACACTATCTCACACCCATTACTTCATACACATCAACTAAAAGGAGTCTACCTCACACTCATACCATAGCAACTAACGCAAGCACCTCTATCCGCACAGGTCTGCTGGTGGGCTGTGCCCTGGGCTTCCTATCGGCCTTTGCGACGAGTTTCCTGATGGGTGTGAGTGAGCCTGTATCTGTGGTGGTGTTCGCTACACTACCTGTACTGTCGGTTACTGCGTCTGGGCTGGCATCCACACTCCCGTTCCTATGCATGTACCTTGGACTGGATGCCGCAGTAGTTTCTGCGCCGCTGATGACCACTCTGGTGGACGTCCTGGGTCTTGTGGTGAGTACATGATATTATATATGTATAAAAGTCT
>NW_014040157.1:14887-26802 GCF_001186125.1 Sphaeroforma arctica JP610 | reverse complement strand
TATATAAATATAGCATTTCTTGTTGGTGCTCGTGATAACGTGTTTATTGTATCTTATGCATTGCATCCAACACAGTGCTATCCTTCCTGCCTGAGTCAATCGCCAACCTTCTCTCTACATTTAATCCCACCACAGTCGTACTTTATGATTGCTCGTGGCGTCTTCAGTTGGTACGGGATGCGCTTCTGATGTGAAGGACACTGAAGGGAATCTCCAGGCTGAGGGATCTCTGGCGAAGCAACCAAATCTTCTCGAGTCGTACTCGACCTAATTTAAAGAGATATTTGTACCAGCTTCAATCAGCAGTATATGTCATCTATCGTAGCATATATGCGTCCGTGTGGTACTAGCGAACCAAAAGAAAGGGGAAGATGCATAAAGCGGGAACGATATGCAATACGATGAGGGTGGTAGTTAGCTACAATTAGCAGAATGAGGCCGAGTCAACTGTATGAAGCATCTATTGTATATGAGAAAAGCATCTCAGGCAGCACGGGCAAAGAAAATGCGCGTGGATAAAGATAATGGGAGTGACAACGTCTACAGGAAAGCTCCAACGACAAAACGGAAACAATTAACTTTAGTGAATGAAACTAATAAAGTAAAGTACCGAGAATAATATCGTACAAACGAACTAGAAATATGATCATACAAGGAATTAGAGGTACAATCATACAAAGAAACTAGAAGTAAAAAACTTACAAATGAACTTGAAAAATACATTCACACAAAGGCACTAAAAGTACAATCATACAACGAAACTAGAAATAAAGCAATCCAGCCGCCCGTGCGTGTATTGAGGAGACGACTGACTCGAGAGAAATGATCAGTCCTTGCGTTGCGAACGCCCGGCAGGTATGCTCGTGCTGCCAACCCGCGTGCCTGTAGTCGATGGACTTTATATTTATATCCTATCTGCTCTCCCTCCGGCAAGTCAAGTGTGTGAATATCGCTTTTTTCTTTCTTTTTCTGTTCTGGATTTTAGCTGGGACTTCTTACTTCTCTTCTTCGGGTCCTCTTTGTATATTCATCTGCATCATTCTCGTACTACTACTATCCACTGCGCCAAGTACAGCCTTTTAAACAATTCACACCGCGTTCTTAGACTTGTTAGTAACAATATTCAAATCACATCTCATGCTATACACGTGTTATTTATGTCTTGTATTCGTTTAACTACCCTGCTTCGTGTGCGAACCTCTGCTCCTGCATTGACTACTATTCTGCTTTGAGTCCTTTTCCTGTTTCTTCTGCGCAGGTCTCTCACAACTGTCCACTTCTACTAAGCGGTGTCCTACTACTAGTACTGCCCTACAATTATTAACCACATTTCTCAGGTCTGTTGGTAATAATGTTTTAATCACTTCTAATGTTATATACATGGTTATAAGTTTTATATTCTCCTAACTACCCTCCTTACCGCAAGTCATGTGTGTGAACCTCTACTCCTACTTGGACTTTTTGCTGGACTTCTTACTTCTCTTTTTCGAGTCCTTCTTCTGTTTCTTATGCGCAGGTTCCTCACTACTCTCCACAACCGCACTTACAGTTTCACTTTCGTTTACGTTTTCTTCCGTTGTTTCGGCCACTGATGCCTTCTCACCACTCTTCTCAGACGTTTTCTTGCCCTTCTTGCTATCCTTTTTACGTTTTCTGGACTCGCCCGTGCTTTCTGCTACAGGTTCTGTTGCTACCGGTGCATCTGTCGTAGATTCCGTTTCGACTACAACTTCTTCCACACGGTTAGTTTCTGAATCGGCAGATGCCGTTGATTTCTTTGCCTTTTTGGAGTTTTTAACGGGCTCCTCTGCTTAAAGAAACGGGAATCAGATACTTGAATAAATCTGGAAAGCAGTACACAGCATATGATGCTTCGGATTGTTCGGTGTACAAACGACAAGAAATAGACTAAAACCACGATACAGCCCATAGACACAACAGTACTTGGTCACAAGACTACACACGTCTCAGCCTTGGCTATCCAGCTCCAGAAACGACGCTTCACACACACACACACACCACAAGGATATCCCTGTCATCTTGTTTGATAATCTGGTCTCCAGATGCTACAGTCTGCATGCCATTAAGCGGACATGTGATGGCAAACAGCCGTGTCATGATCCGATAAGATGTGTACGACATGCACCCACATTCACCATACAGCACAAGCACTACGCACCATGGACAATGCAAGCTAAGCACCTACCCATATACATATCTATAATTTAAGGATTAAACACCAAGAGCTGATGCTTCTGAGATATATGCATATGTATATCTAAAAAGTGCACAGACTTACCCTCCACTTCCTCCACTATCTCAGGCTCTTCTTCCTCAGCCTCGTCCGCATCATCGCTCACACCCGCGGGGATTTTATTACTGGGTTGGTGGGGGTACAAGTGAAATAAAGCTTAGATCTGCACGCAAGGGTAGGCCAAAATACTACTACAGTTTGGCCATCACTTGTCCTCAGAGTTTGAATACACTCGCACTTTTCGGGCGAGGCTATTGGTGTTGCATAGTTTTCGAGGGCAATCTCAGCTTTAGTTTCCGATAAATAGAAAAAACAAAACAAAACATGCAGATAGTCCCTGGGAGAAATGGGACAATATCCCGTTTCTGGAACAAAACCATACCTAATTTTTTTGAACTTGGCAACAAAGAAACCGTCCATGTTGTGTGTGTGAGGATAGAATCTCTTAGTCATCTTGACGGAGGGATGGTACTTCTTACCGCGGAAACTGCAATATAGAAACATCCCAGGGGTAAGCAAAGCATAGACATATCAATGGAAACTGCAATATAGAAACATCCCAGGGGTAAGCAAAGCATAGACATATCAATGAAACGGAAACTGCAATATACAAACATCCCAAGGGTAAGTAAAGCATAGACATATCAATTGGAACGAACCGTTGTAAGCCCATGTGTGGGACAAGCCCCATAACCATACCCTGTCACACTATAGGAAATACAATATACCCCAAATTGAAATAAATCTCAGTCACACTATGAGAATATATTCTACCCCAAATTGAGATAAGTAAGACTATCCCTACTAAGAAGAGTGGATTAAGGGTCAGCGACATACAGCACATGGTCACCGAACAAGAGCCCACTCACGTGTACTGTCTGTGTCAAGGTCTTGTGCGTAATGGATACCTATATGTATCAAGCACTGCACAAGTAGCTCAAGTACTTGGCCCTAGACGGCTGTCACATTGGCGTCTACCTACGCACGTGTACTGTCTGTGTCAAGGTCTTGTGCGTAATGGATACCTATATGTATCAAGCACTGCACAAGTAGCTCAAGTACTTGGTCCTAGACGGCTGTCACATTGACGTCTACCTACGCACGTGTACCACCCTGTCCCAACCAGGTGAAACCATCCGTACCAAACTGTCCTGTGCACTGATAATATAGTGTACTCCAATGTACGTACCAATGCACGTTGTTGGCAAAGCCCACTGTGCGAGAAATACATAAAAGTACTACCAGTAACTCACACACTCACCTGGTGAAGCCATCCGTGCCAAACTCGATGCCGCTGTCCACAAGCTTGACGTTGCGCTTCTTAAGGGCGTAGTTGACCACTTCCTCGTTCTCTTCCACCATGATAGAGCATGTACTACAGATGAGAGACGGGTGACAGATGGGCAACACATGGTGGTATTAGTGTGAGATAGATAGTTGACTGTATGTTGGCGGTAGAATGATAGAGCATGTACTACAGGGGAGAGACGGGTGACCGATGGGCAACAAACGGTGGTGTTGGTGTTAAATTGTTGACTGTATGTTGGTGATAGATAGTTAACTGTATGCCGTTGAGAAGATACTCTGGTACATCTATGCACGTATATAAACATTTGCCCCATAGATTGTCCTCGTGCCCATGATAGTTACTATGATTGTGCACAGAAGCACTTAATTGGTGATCCAGTCTCAGCAGCTTGTTTGCGCAAGTATGTTGCACAAGGTACACACAAATATAGGTAGTGGTCCATATATATATATATATACATACATATGCATGTGTATCTGTATAGTGCAACCTTTTGATGGCTTGCAAAACACTACATTTGCGTGCACATATACACACACAAACACAGAGCTACTGTAGACGTAGCAGCTGGTCTCCGCACTACTTTCAACGTAGCAGTAATGCCTAATGCAGAAACCACATTATAACATGCGCTGTATCGATGAACATATTGGTTGCAATCCACGAACACTAAAATTCTATACTCTAACGAGCACCTCACATCTCAGACTGTCACGAACCGAACCTCACCCCACAAACGTCCACACACACACACACCTGTATGCGATGATACCGCCGGTCTTACTCTTGGCATCCACACTATCAATGGCGTGCAGCAGCAGCTCCTTCTGCAGATGCGACAACTTCTGGATGTCTCGGTCGCCCTTGTTGACCTTGACGCTGGGGTCTTTACTGATCACACCCGTGCCCGAGCATGGCGCATCCAGCATCACGCGGTCAAAGTTACCGATGACCTTGGGGAACATCTTGCCGTCGTAGTTGCAGACGATGGCGTTGCGCACGCCCATACGTGCGATGTTGGCGGAGAGAGACTTGGTACGTGACTTGTTCATGTCGTTAGAGAAGAGGATGCCGGAGTTCTTCATCAGTGCTGAGGCGTAGGTGGACTTGCCGCCGGGAGCGGCGCACATGTCAAGTACACGCTCACCTGTGGATGCACATGGGAGTGTAGAGGTGAAGAAGGATGGGGTACATGAGCAGATGGTTGGAGAGTGGAATGACACAAGATTCGGGAAGAAGGAATCCGCGACGTGTGCAGGGGCAGAGGGAGGCGACGAAATTAGGAAATGGATGGCAGAAGCTTTTTTAAACGTTTTGGTGAACGTTTTATTTGGAAAGGGATTGTACCACGATAGTGTGCAGAAGATGCGCGCGATCACGGAGATACGTGATAGAGAGTGTTTTCGAACAGTAGCACATTCACGTGGATATGTCACATCAAGTATACAAAAAATCAAGTATATGTGGATACTTCAAAAGGTCATGCATATGTGGATAGAAATACAAGAATGAAAACAAATACAAATACACGAACACATTCTAATATATATATACACACATACAAATACACACGACACACACACATACATGTATACAAATACGAATATAAAAACAAATACACACATGCATATATATTTATATACATGTGTACCGGGTTGAAATAGCTATTGAAGTACGTATTCTAAGTGACCACACGCCTATAACCGACAGTAACGAGGAAGCAGCCCGGATGCCCAGTTTATACATATATATAATACACTCCAAAGCATAAAACAAAACATCACCTTCTTGTGGGGCGCAGGCCATAACCGGCAGGAACGAGGACGCGGCCTGGATGGTGTACTGTCCACTGAGGTACTCTGGAGTGGCGCCAATGGGCACGGGTGAGTCGAATATGACCAGACCCACTTTAGACCACTTGCCGATGGGGTCTAGGTTAACACCACGGGCGATGAGAGACTGGGCTACGTCTCGTCTCCTTGCCTGCGAGGGGTATAGACAGACGGTGGAAAGTAAGGCGTAGTAGTGTAGGCAGACAGATAGACGGACATATATGGGATATATATATATATATATAGTGGTATTTATATATACATAGAAACAAGGCTATTCATATACAAGGGTACATACACAATACGCCTATCCCGATATACACGCACACATTTAACTAGACGAGGTATAGCTTCTCCTGTGGTACACAAATAAAAATACTTCGCCGAGTGCAGGATAGCTCGTGCCACTGTAACCACCAAGACACAACTGTAATGTAAATAAGTATTTGTACACTGAACACATCCACGTATACGTCCCGCACATAACATGCAAGGCCTATACTATACACACACATACACGCACACGAACAATATACATCCATGACGTACGTCTACACAGACAGAACCAATTCCTCCTATCATCCTCTCTGCATGTGTAAGCTATCGTCCTATCTGCACGTGTAAGCTATCATCCTCTCTGCACGTGAAAGCTCTCATCCTATCTGCATGTGTAAGCTCTCATCCTATCTGCATGTGTAAGCTAGCATCCTATCTACACGTGTAAGCTATCATCCTCTCTGCATGTGTAAGCTATCATCCTCTCTGCATGTGTAAGCTATCATCCTCTCTGCATGTGTAAGCTATCATCCTCTCTGCATGTGTAAGCTATCATCATATCTGCATGTGTAAGCTATCATCCTCTCTGCATGTATAAGCTATCATCCTATCTGCATGTGTAAGCTATCATCCTATCTGCATGTGTAAGCGTACCTTCAACGCGTTGACACGGATCGTGAGCGGGCGGGGCACCTCACAAGCCTCTAGGAACTCCACAATGTCGTGCTGTGTGAACATCTCCAAAAGTTTGTCCATCATAAAGGTGTTGTAGCCGTAGTACGTGCAGAGGTCCTTGATCAGTCGGTTGGTGTAGTCCACTCGCGACTTGCCCTGTTAGAATGCATAAGTGGACAACAAGGTTAACTATCAAATGCACACCTGATCAGTCGGTTGGTATAGTTCACACGCGACTTGTCCATTTGGAGTATAATGTTGGGCAAAAACGTTGACAACACGAACCACACTTGATCAGTTGGTTGGTATAGTTGACTCGCGACTTATCCTTAAGTGCATGTTTGGACAACAGCGTTAGCAACAACAAGCATGCTCGATCATCGGTTGACGTAGTCCACTCGTGACTTGTCCTGATAGAGTGCACAAGTGGACAACATCGTCATAACACGCGCTACATTTCTACATACCAATCACTCCCACGACAACTATAACAAGATACACACAGACAAGCATACCTCTATGCGAGGAACTCGAAGTTGTTGAGCACGGGAATTACTTGTCCAACTCTTAACACATCACTATACTGGCTCACACCCAATACATATACACTCCCACTAAACTAGTAGACACACAGTATGTAGGTTGTAACAACCATATCATTCTACCGTTTCATACACAATACATATTCACTCACATCAAACCAATAGAGACACCCAGTATATAGGTTGTAACAACCATATGATACGCCCTGCATGGGATGCAGCCGAACACACCTCTTGCGCCAGATACTTGAAGTTGTTGAGCACGGCTATCACTTGTCCGATACGCCCCTGTACCTCCACTAAGTCGGTGGCTGCCGGATCTTCCTCACCCTCTGCAACTTCGTCGGGGAGGATGAACCTAAAAATAGAACAGAGTAAGGTGTAGATAGATTGGTGTCAGCACCTGCCAAGAAGTAGGCATCTAAAAATAGCACGGAGCAACGTGTTACCAATACTCGACGGCGAGAGAGCGCATCAAAAACACAACTATATCATTCGATGTCTATATTTGTACACTGAGAATTCATACCAACACTGGTTTTCGCCCAGAACCATTCTGTCACAACCATTGGCTTTACGTATCTTCTCAAGATTTAGTTGAAAATTTGCTTTGAATACACGCCATGACGGCGATTGAACACACACGCAATCGAGACACAAGCGTTATATATATATATATATGCTCGCTACACATCCGAACACAAACACACCACTGTACACCCAATACACAAATAACCCTACACCCCCATCCCGCCATACACAAACACACACACCTCTCTGACTCCACATCCCCCGTTTCCATGTCCGCTGCCTGGTCCTCTTCTTCATCCTGCTTCCTCTGTGCGTCGATCTTTCGGGACTTCTTCTCAATGTCCATTTCATCCGAATCCGAATCAGACCCCGATGATTCTTTGTCGTCGCCATCGCTGGGCTCCCCCTCAACAGCCTCAGCAAACTCGTCATCCTGCAACAACAGGTGAGATGGGGTATATTCAACATATCGGCAGAGGTGCACAAACCCTGCCGCTCCCAAGGTGTACAAACCCTACCACCGCGAGGGATTAGGGTTTGCAAACCTTATCCCTACCAGGTGTACACACTACCTCCACACCAACCAAGCATACACATCACACTACGCATAGGCAGACAAACCGCCAACACAACACACACACCCACATTAACCCCCCCACCACACATACATACACTAACACACACACACCATCATCTCCTCATCCTCGGCATCGCTGCCCTGTCCACCCTCCTCATCCGAGGACATCTTGTGTGCGTTCATGAGCTTCAGCCAGCTCTGGTTGTTGTCGCTGAACCCCTTGGCCTTTTGCTGCTGCAGCGCTTCGGCACTCATCGCCGCACCCGCGTCTTCGTCGTCATCGGAGAAGAGATTGGTCTGCTCACCGTCATCGTCAGAGCCCAACTCTTGGGCCTCGGCTTCCTGTTCTGCCTTTTCAGCTGATGAAGGTGAATGGTAGGTGTTGTGTACTTTGGATAGGTAAATGTGTGATATTGGTGTGTGTGTTCCTGGGTTTGTGTATTTGTATGTGTACTGCGTGTATCGGGTTTTGCCTTTTCAGCTGATGAAGGTGAATGGGAGGTGTTGTGTACTTTGGATAAGTAAGTGTGTGATATTGATGTGTGTGTGTCCTTGGGTTTGTGTATTTGTATGTATACTGTGTGTATCGGGTTCTGCCTTTTCAGCTACGAATCTGAATGGTAGGGTGTACGTTAATAGTTAGGTAGGCAAATATGTATCGGGGTGTGTGTGTATTCCCGTTCTTGTACATTTTTATATACATCCTGCGTGTACCAGGCATGTAGTATATATCAGGCTGGTATCCGCAATGGTTCGATCAGATATAGACCATGGGCTATACTATTCCTAAACTCAGATAGACCACAGCACACACCACCTGGCTGGTGGTACGGTACATAACAGGTGTACACACAATCAACCATCCAGACTCTCTACTCCAAACCACAACGTCGTGTGCGTGTACAATGCTATGTGTATCTGTGCCCAAGATGCCATACACCCCATATACATATACAGAACAACAATGCAGACACATTGTCACTGTAGCGTATTTAGATACACAAGACAAAACTACTATACCTACTGTGTATAAGATACTACTATACCTGCTGTGTAGCTATGCCTAACATGTCTTACACCCATACACATATACAAAAACAACAATCCATACACATTGTCACTGTAGCGTACATATATACACAAGACACCCCTATACCTGCAGCTTCTCTAGCCGCTCGGGCCTTCTTAGCCGTTGCACTACCCTTGCGCCCAGGTCCTTGTTTTTGTGGGATCTTTGTGGGAACCGAAGTCTCTGTACTGGCTTTCAGCTTGCTCTTCAGAAACACAGGCTTTCCCTCTGTGGGGGTGTGGAATGTATTGCAACATCAGCTACTGCGCCATGCAATGTGAAGGTGTCTAAATGGGGACTAAATTCCCATGTATTACTATATGTGTGTTTTTCAGAGCTATAAATACATATATATATATAAATATACATAGATATATGATCACACATTTATACATATATGGATATAAATATAATACACCCACCCACCGACCCATACACAACACACACAGAGATGGATATATACATGTGTCAGGTCAAATCTCATTTGTCTGTGTGAACATTCCTGTCCATAGAACAACCCAGAATGGATTTGAAAACATTTCTTCGACATCCTAAGCTCAGAAGTGCCTAGGAACGTACAACTATACCTACGTATACGCATATATTAAAACACTTGAGCGAGCGTACATAGGTACGCCTCACAGAAGCGATTTCCATTATATTTATATGTGTGTATATATGTTATATATATATACACTTATACACATACTGCGCATAAAATTACAAACACACATTCCTCAACTTCGCTCTACGATCCCATTTTATCTATACTAACACTCACAGAGCATAAGACTCAATCACATATTATCAATCATCTCGGTGTGCGGTACATAGCTTGTTAGTGGTGGATAGCGTAACGTGTATATTTATTGAACTATTTCTTAGTATGCAGATGTGTGGATTGCGAATGGGTATATATCAATATTCGTTACCCATTGCGACACAAGCACATGCTACACACACGGACAAATATAGAAATATATAGAAATAGCACAAATATAAAATTATATACATATAACACCTAATATATACAAATATATCCTAGGCGACGGATATACCATATCTTAAACCGACAAGTCCAATAAAAACGGAGGAAGTATGGCAAGCCAATAGTCAACAACGTTACATGCCCCCACGTAGCGAAAGGGTGTCGGTAAAGGCTTTGCACACACGCTATACATACATCTCCACAAGCGTATGTAAGGACGGATATGATCTCACAGATATATGCACATGTACCCCACTCGCACATACAAGGTGTATGTACATTCAGTTATTTGGACGAAGGTACTGGATACTCACGGTGAGGTACTACAATACTACAGTCTAGCAGAGATCAGATGTGGATGGAGAAGCACACATACACATCCTAAGTCTAAAATAATTCACGCGATACAGAGGAAAACTCATGACATGACTGGACTATGCAGAGTATCAGAAGTTATACTGCTACACCAACCGAAATATCCATGGTTAATATATATATATATATATATATACATATACATACACACACAACACACACACACACATATAATATATATTATACACAATAATATACAACATACATACAAACACACACACATACACACACACACATATATATATATATGCATAACTACAAACACACACCGAACAGCAACAAACAGCCAATAGACGGAAAACAACACACACACACACACAGACATATATATATATATATATAGACACACACACACACACACACACATATATATATATATTCGTAAGCAATTGCAATATTACCTCTTTCGCAAAGTATTCTATTTATATTGTATACTCGATATCGATCTCATTCATGTGGAGATTGAGAATTGTTTTACACACTACCTGTACATGCACCTTTATATGAACAGTATAATTATAACGCCACACGGTTGCTCAAAAGGTCTGAGCAGTGGTGATATAGGTACATACACTCGAATGGCAGTAATGCATGACCTATTTATGTGCCTCATGTATAATATTCAAATACAGAACATCGCACAATGCTATACGTAGCGTTTCGCATACTATCTCTAATCTAATAAGCCTGCCAATCACCTTGTCATTCGAGTATACCATGCGCGATCGACACACACACACACACACACGTGTACACACGACATACCTCCATCGTGACCCAACGGACCCTTCTGGGCCTTGTCTTTTCTTCCGGGACCTCTGCGTGGCATGTTTACAACTGGGATACAATGTTTCTACGGAACACAACACAACACAACACAAACAGTTGTAACGTCTACTGTATACAATACTACACAACCCGTTAGTCCTATACGCACGGCCAAAATATACCTAAACAGCGGCAGCTCGAAATCAGGATTTTCCTGATAATACAGCCTTGAGTGTATGACCAAAATTGAGCAGCGAGTGGTATGTGGGGGGACATGTGTTTCTTCCCGGTCGAGTTTTTGCCATAGATATTTGTGCTAGTTGATTTCCACCAAAAAAATAAATAAATTTGCCAACACAAAGGGCCAACTCCAAGCCCACGGCACCAGAATTCATGTGTGTAATTTTGTTTCTAAAAAGTAATAAAAAAAGACCAAATTAACCCATAACCCTAAAATCTTAAAAACCCTATACGTATATGTCGTTCAACAAGAGAGTGCAGTCGACACTTCGACACTCGACACTTCGACACTCGACACTTCGACACTCGACACTCGACAGACCAAATAAAAACTGTCTCTGAAGTCTTATTCAGGGATAAATACGAGTACAGATCATAGATATAAGGATGAATACAGTATGTCTAGGATACTCCTCTAGCCTGTTTATTCCAGATGGCTATAACTACCCGTAAGTATCTCTGAGTCTCTCAGGGAATAA
>NW_014040157.1:8184-10451 GCF_001186125.1 Sphaeroforma arctica JP610 | reverse complement strand
CACACACACACACATATATATATATATATATATATATATACATATACATATACATATACATAAAAAATAATATAGATACACACACACACACACACACACATATATAAATATCCACTCAACTTGGCCCACCTGATGGGGTGGCAAGAACTGCACCGTGTGTCGCACCACATCGATGAGCTCCTCTATGTTCTTTCCCACTGATCCGCCTATGGCATGGCCATCAAAGGATTCGCGTGCTAAGAACTCTGCACTCTGCTGGCGTAGTGCTTTGCTGATGCCTCCGTGAATGACCTGAGGTGTGCACAGAAGACGTACTTTTGATGAGATGTACTTAATAGAAGATTTACCTAAGACGAGATGTACTAAAGAGGAGATGTACTTATGAGGAGTTGTACTTCAGACGAGATGTGCTTAAGAGGGGCCTACCACGTACAATCAGCCTATCCTACATCAGCTGAACATACACTGTACATGGCCTGGTCGTTGGGAGACTTGAGGTGCTCGCGCAGACTGCGGACTTCCCACCGGTGTGTGCGCTCGAGCTTTTCCAGCAGCACGGCATGGTCTGTGTGGTAGGGCGGCAGTTCGTCTAAGGGGATGATGACGTCACTGCCGTACGCCTTCTGGCACTGTACAGAGCTTTCGGGCGTTAAACAGACCTGAGAGTGGGTACAGGTGAGATGCCATACGGTGCTTGTTAGATGGTACGTATATGTAGATTTTGATGAGCTGTTTGGGGATATTTTAGGACAAGTTATTTGGGGAGGTAGTTTAGCAACAAGTTACTTGGGGGTAATTTAGTACAAGTTATTTGTAGGGGTATTGTAGGACAAGATATTTTAGGGGGTATTTTAGGAGAAGAGAAGAGTACAACAATTGATTGAGAGGGTGTAGATAGCTTGGCACACCCCCGTTATTTGGGGGTATTTTAGGACAAATTATCCGGAGGGGTATTCTGTGTGTCAGAGTGAGCGCCAGGAGATATGCAAGCTCGTACAAGCAAGCACAGTCATTACATACAGGCCGTAACACCAGGCAAGTCCGATTGAAGATGCAGCGTAGCCAGAAACGCGCGTGACTTCAGGTCACAGGGCCCCTACAGTGCTACTCTGGGCGCTCCGCCGCACCTTTTGCAAACAGACAGGACTATCAAGATACTAGCACAAACATGATACGAAATAAGATGTCAACACAGACCTGATACCAAATAAGATACTAGCACATACATGATACCATATTAGATGTTAACACACTCATGATACCAAATAAGATATTAACACACACATGATACCAAATATGTTGATAAAACACACATGACAGCAGCTCGTGACTTCAGGTGACAGGGCCACTGCAGTGTTATTCTGGGCACTTCGCGGATGTCGTGGTAGTCATGTTCATGGGTAAGCATCCTTAACTTACAAGTATAGGGTTTTAGGGTTTAATATACATATATATCCTTAGCTTACAAGTATAGGGTTTTAGTGTTATAATGTATATATATACATATATATATATATATATATATCCTTAACTTACAAGTATGGCTTCGCACCGATGCGCGAGCGTCCTGTCATTAATTCTTACTAAGGGACTGCAAATGGCACTGTACGGCGACATAGCTATATAGTACTAGTGAGATAGTCTCCTACTAGGGTTATTAGGGAACTATTGTGATGCTGGTCAACGACTATAATCCAAGGGAATTATTATGATACTAAGGAACTATTAGAGAAGTACTTTCGTACAAATACTTATTTCCGTAGAGATTTGCCTGGCTTTCGGTTGGAATACATACACCAAACGTTCTTGTACATTAAACCCATACGCCGTTCCCACGGAGGCCAGCACCTGCCACAAGCACTTAACTAACTGTACACTCATGACTTACGTTTGCAATAGATATCAATGGTACCTTCAATGACTTACTTTTGCAATAGATATCAAGCTCAATAGCTTACTTTGATATTACAAATAATACAGTGAACCCCAAAAGCTCAGCGCTACAGCTTACCTTCTGACCGTCACGATAAGAGCGGAATGTCACACCCTCCTCATCAATCTTCAGCACCAAACTGTTCTGTGACTTGATCCCTACCGGACCGAATAAATAAGATATATATAACTCAATGAATCGATAAGATGTATATAACTCCTCGAAATAATAATATAATAATATAATAATATATTATAATATATATATAATAATATATAAAAATATATACATATATATATATATATACATACACACACACACACACACACACATA
>NW_014040157.1:0-4928 GCF_001186125.1 Sphaeroforma arctica JP610 | reverse complement strand
ATATAAATAGCATGCATCTGGAGAACCACGCTCCCTTATACGTAAGCCTAACTATGCCACTGTATAAATAGCATGCATCTGGGGAACTACGCTCCCTTATACGTAAGCCTAACTATGCCACTATATAAATAGCATGCATCTGGGAAACCACACTCCTTTATACGTAAGCCTAACTATACCACTAGATAAACCGCATGCATCTGTGGAACCACGGAACCACGCTCCCTTATTCGTACTAACGAGGCTGCAGTAAATATAAAGCCGTACCTGGAAACCGCCACTGTCCGTGATGATGGGTCCCTTGTAGTTAGCGTACCTGTGTAGGCCACCAGCAGCCTTGATTATCTCCGGCCCTGTGTTGATGTGGGTATGCGTGTACATGTGTGTGATGTGTATATGCGTGAGTGCAGGAACCATGTGTGAACTTAGACCAATCCGGACCTACAACGTATAATATGTGCATGCCCCGAAGGATGCAGGACCAGTACCCCATCACAGCCGCTACTACCGTTATGAGGGTAAGTCAGTCGACACGGTTATTGTGTCGACAGTGTGGTGTGATACACCACGAACATATGCGCTGTGCACGGCACTGGAGTGCTTATGCAAATGTGAGGGCTCGTAGGGATTGAGTAACTATATACAGAATGTGTATACGTATGGAGTTTATTGGCAACGTCCCCACATTACTAGTGGTCACTCACACCCTAATACAGACGCAAAACATTCCACATGATGTGTATACGTACTGAGTTTATTGGCAACGTCTCCACATAGTAACCACTCACATCCTAACATAGACGCGAAATATTGTACAGGATGTATATACGTATGGAGTTTGTTGGCAATGTCTTCATATAGTAGCAACTCACACCCTAACATGGAGTCGATGGCCAAACACATGTATTGCCCGTGGCCACAAACGTCTGTCACCCATAGCCAAGTACGCCTGTTTCCCAACAAACAAAACCCAACCCACCATATAGACCCAACCCACCCAACAAACCCAACTCACCTGGGTGCAGCAGCAGGTGGTAAGTATTGCAGAACATGAGCTCGAGTCCCGTGTCCCGAGTCATCTCGCTCGTCAGCCCTTTGATCGTACCGTTGGTACCAACTCCCACGAAGTTAGGCGTAGTAATGACCCCATGGGGTGTGTGAATGACCCCCACCCGTGCCCCGGATTTTTTGGACTCGTGGATGACCTCGAATCGGAATGGGCCATCGCTTTTGGTACTTTGTACGGGATCGGTCGTCGTGTACCGTACCCGGCTGGAAAGGTTCACGGGAGGGTCTGTCCCTGTAGCCTGTGTACTTGGGCCCGTGTCCACCTCGAGACTACCAGTACTGCTAATCGCATCAACATCCCGAGTAGCAGAATGAACACCTTGGATGGTACCTCTCTCAGGCGTGCTAGTAGTGTATGCTTGCGATTGTACGTTTGTATTTGATTCTGTTCTCTCCTCCAGCACATCAGATTGCTGGTATACGGACACCTGCTCTGGCAATAAACCAAAGTTTATACCAGGATGTAACTGCCCTTTATTTGGTACTCCCGGGTCACCTTTCACCCCCCTTAACACCGCTTCTTGTGCGACACATGGTGCATCAGTAGCTGGATCAGTATCAACGGGCGGATTGACCGTGTTTGCATGCCCTACCTTACTTTGACTACAATGGAAGCCTGTGATCTCTTTAACCTGACTGCGTGTAGTACATAAAGGCTCACTCAAAGGCACGTGCGCTTCTCCTTCAATAACAGGCGGTCTTAAGCTCTTCGTACATACGGTGTCGTGTGAGAACGAATCGGCTTGTGTACACATACTGTCATGTTGATATGCTCCACGGCTATCCCTATGTTGATGCACATCACTGCTATTTAGTGTACTATCGCCTACAGGATCTATGTTGGGTGCTTCTTGCGTAGTGCCATAGTTAGCTACAGAGTAGTTTTGTGAACACATGCTGGGTTGGCATGTAGTATTCGTACGCCATCGCCCCAATGTAGGGAGCACTCTCGCACTCGCATATCTTGAATAAGTAAACATAGTTGGGGTATAGGTGTGGTATAATCAACTTAAAGAGATACAATAATAAGGTATCCCAGGTATGCTGTCTTATTTAATCGGATCAGATAAATTACATTAGACACTCGTGAGTCGTTAACCTTTTACAATTCATATCACTCATTAGAGTTTGTTGTCAATGGTGGCTTGCTATGACCTTAAGCTTGCACAGCGAGATAGTCTCTTCAGTACCGTTCGATAGTATAGCCCTATGATGCGATCGATTGGTTGGTTGCTGGTCGCGTACTATGATCGCATACATACACAAGGAGACAGTAGATGTCGTCGCGTACGACTAGTTAGGTACAAACCTGAGGGATGTGATCTAGTATTGCACACTACGGTTGTAAGCGTCCCATGCTACTGACCCTTCAGATACCCACTCAGTTTATGGACATACATATAGTGTAGTATTCATATAACAGATCAACAATAGTACATACAATCGTTCTTATTGTGGTGTATCGGTAAGCGTACCATAAAATGCATACAACTTCAAAATCCCCTTGTTCTATATCACTCTATACCTTATATAAATGATATATTTAGATTGATTACTTACTGATAAGCACAAATGCAGATATGAAACGTGAACGGCACGTGAGTCGTGACTCGTGACTCACAATACGTTTCGCGTTTAAACGTAAAAGCTCTGTATAAATATGCGTTTACGATGAACGTTTACATAATGATGGCCCTATGGTTGCAACTAATAGGTGCATTTTCAGAGCCTCATGGTTCACAACGCTGATATATTTCTGGTAGGTAGTCCGTTCAACTCGAATAATAGGACTATTTTTCCAGCCTTTTGACTCGAATCAACGTTTAAAGTTATAAATTGAACAAGTATGTATTCAGTATTGATGTTCTTATTAGGTCTCTTGTATTGAACGTTTGCGTTCCACTTTTTTAATCTGCACGCACCATACTAAAATCGACCCTTTTGACGGATTGAGGTTGGAGCTAAGCCAATCAAGTACTCGTATTTAGGGTTTGAAATCTCTGTCACTTGAGTGTGTAAATAAATACATAGCCTTCAATATGAAACTATAAATAATAGAGAGATCCAAGAGAGAATGAGTTTCCTCCCTCTGCAGTGTTCAACATTTTTTAGGATTATACGCGTGTTTATTGCCCTATATATAATAGTAGACTATTTAAAGTAGACACCTCGTACACTGCATCACAAACGCAGTATATGCTGCATTTAATATAACGTCTTATTCAAAAAAGATGTTAGGTCTTGTGTATTTCGCATCTCTGTTAGGAGCGCTACTAATCTGCTTAGTCAACGTAGCAAGTGTTTTTAAAAGCACGAAGGGACCAAACGCAGCACAGTGTATATCTCTTATACTTGCATGTGCCACAGTGGCGATAACATGGAAGCACATACTCGGATTTATGCTCATAGAAGCTGACTTAGCCGAGTCAAGTACTTATGAGAACTCGTACGACTACTTTTTCTCCCAAGACTTTGTCACATGGCTGCTTACATGGGACGTCGAAGACGTCACAGATGGCATAAATACAAAGGCTACTGATGATGCTAATATACATGTACATACTAGTGAGTTTAATGATACGAGGGATACTGACACGTTTGCTGAGAATATCTTCTTTGTGGCGTACAGAGAGGTCTCTCGTACGTGGTATGGGTGGTTCCACTCTCAGAACTTGCTGATGGCTGCGATAGTGCTTACTGTATTCGTAGGCGAACAGTCATCAATTTCTTTACAAACGAAATCAACATCTGATGAGAACAGTACAGGCAGAAAGAAAGAGAAGAATACGCAAACTACAACCACATCTGATGGTAACAATAGTCGTGGAAACGAAAAGAAAGTAGTGTTAGGGGGTGTTGGATCTATATACACTATTCCGGGTTTTTCGATGCTAGTGGTAGGGTATCTCGGTGCTATGAGTCTGTGCTTCTTCCTCTTGATGTGCTTCCTCTTCACACGGATGCCTTCTACGCAACGGTTGCTTAGCAACGCGGGCGGTGCGATGGGTGCAAGTGGTGCTACGAAATCAGACGACACGCATGGGCAAGTCTCGCGCACGAATGATACGCACAAATATAACAAACACACTGAAGCGACAAGTGGAATAGGACGGGAGGCGGTACCTCACACCATCACCTTCAAAGAGAGTGTCATGGGCGCACTCGCTCTCACGTGCTTTATATCTGCGGCAGCGAGTGTGTATCTCTTCCCACAGACCTCCGAGACGCTCTCAGTAGATGTACCCCAGGATCACGTCTTCAGCAGCGTGCTCAGTTGGCAGGTATTCACACTCACCACGTCACACTTTCGAGCCAATCTGATATTTCTGCATGTGATTCTCTTGACGGGATTCTTCTTCTCCCGGAGTCTGCCGGCTACAGACGACTCGCGCAATATCTTTAGATGGTGCTATTATGCTCTCAGTGTCGCGGCGTTCTGTATCCACGTGGACACGCTTTACCACATCGAAAACTTGGTTCGTAGCAGATATCCAGAGAGCTTTGGCACTGATACCGTGGGTCTTATACAGGATGCACTTCAGCGGTTACTGCAGGGACTGTGGCTAAATGATTGCCAAACCAGCATTGGAATGGATGGTGTATTTATGAGCGTTGGTACGGTAATGCTAATCACCTATGAGAAAGGCGTATCGCCCGGAGCCATGAGTGTAGTGTCGACTCTGATCGGGGGTACAGGTTTCACACTCAGTAGATACTTGGCGGATAGATCAGAAAGAAAAGTACGATTAGATGAACATGTATAAATATATATATGTCTATCCGTACATGGAAATGAATATATATATTTTAGTGAATATATATATATATATATATATATATATATATATATATATATATAT
>NW_014040158.1:72417-77703 GCF_001186125.1 Sphaeroforma arctica JP610 | reverse complement strand
TATATATTATTATATATATATGTATATATATATATACGTATATATATATAAATGTATAGTATATATATATATATAATATATATATATATATATCTATCTATCTATCTAATGTAACCATATATGTATTGTATATAGGCACCAAACAATATGAAGGCAACCGCTGATCGTGCACTTACCTCGTTTTGTACTAAAGTCTTTAGGCGAGATAGCCGCTCATCCTCAGTGAAGTCTAAACTGTTATTGGACGTCATCCTCAATGTTTTAAGTCGTATAAACCCTCTTGTGTATCATTGATGAATGTCGTTTAAACTGTATGTATTATTCTATTCTGTCTCAAATTACTACTCTATCAGGTCTCATGAACTTCTCAATCCCTGATTAGTATATCCTCGTCTTTCTTTACACAAACTATTAGCAAGCGCAACAGATGGCAGCGTCTTTGAGAGTCGGATCAAAACTCTCCAACTATTATCAACTGAAAACGAGGTCTGAGGGGGTATCTGTATCCAACAAAGCGAAACACTCGAATGCTTGTTTCTTCAGAAGTCGGAGATTCTCCTGATATAAAGAGTCTGATTCTAAATACACTAAAGAATGAATCAATACAAACATAAGTGTCGAAGACTCGAAGACCGACGACAAGTGAACTTCACAGTTTAGAGTGTTTACATAGAACAAACGTGCTCAGATATGAATACAATCTGCCGCAAGAACGCTTGTCTTCATCACTGCAACTGTACGATATTGATTGGATAATGTCTCCGAATAATCCAATAGTATTGGTTGCCCAATTGCACTTTTTTTTTGATAGAGTATTTACTATATTTATTGCAATACATATGTGACTCTCTATCTACTCTCTCTGGTTGAGAGAGAGTGAATAGAGAGTGCCGACTACCGAGTGGACAACTGGACTTTGAACACCTCTGGACAGTGGACACAGGACAGGCCATTGTCCAACTTCCCGTTATTATAAAAAACCAATGAATACATATACTCTAGGCCTGTTTTTTATTTATACGGCAATACCTCTGACAATTATGCTCATAGCCTTCTGAAGTCCTGTGTCTGATTTCAGAAGGCTATGATGCTACATAGTGGTTTCCTGAGAAGGCTATGTATACTCTGAGTCTATGACGGCGGCAATGGTCTTCTGCATGAGCTGATGAGCCGTGAGAATTCAGAATTCAGAATTGAGATGGTGTATTAACTATTTAAAAACAGTAATAAGAATATACACCACATACATGCCCGGCTGGCATGATAGCTCAGGGGGCTGCTTATGCCAAATTACTAGGTGAGTTCAGAGCGGAGAAGATCGAGACCTGGTTTTGGAGCACGGTGTTGAAGATGTCTGGGGTGGTGCAAATATTTATATATAGCATACATAAATACACATGGCTATATATATATATATATAAAATATATATATTAAGAAATCAATGATGAATACACGATTGCATTCGAAGTAATATTATGACGTGTAAACACAATACGAGCCTGTTTATTCTTCTGTATTGGAATTGCAGTTTTATGTTCAGTTGTGTATAATTATCGGGATATATGCAAGTGTATCAAACTGCGTGCTGGTACTTCTTTATGGCATCTTTCACACTGTCGACTAAAATTGCTATGAACTAAGTGAGACAACGGCTTACTGTCATCATCCTTTTGCACAAATTAAAGATCTACCCGGATTGACCGTTGATTCAGAGAGGATGGGATCGAATCCTAAACTCTCTTGGTTTTATTCCGTATATCTCTATGCCTCTACTCAGCAGGAAAACAGCCCCTAGAACTCTCACAGCACGCGTGTTAGATCTCCGACTCTGAACATGTATCCAATGCACATGATATCAAATGTGGACAACCTTCCACTAGCTGGTTTCTACTGCCAGCTCCAGCGCTTGGTAGCTGACAGACTAAGAGTCGATTGGTGGTCTTATGCTCTCTACGAGCACATATTTCCCGTCTCTGGTTGCTTCTCCCTTTAACTTTGACTTGGAGTCAAGCAGGTCTCAAACAAAGACTAGAGAAGGAGGCGAAGTATCTGCTTCGAGGGACTGTATAGTCTCAAATCGTCTTGTGTGGATAGACGCCTGTATCACAGACGGACTGTACAGACTAAGATCGCCCTGTGTGGATAGTCGCTTGTATCGAAGACGTTCAACACTTGTACTCTGCAGACGCTCCAGAGATATGTATGGTTTTGCAACACCAGCAGCATCTGACCTCAGTCTCGGCCTTGACAGTGCCGCCTCAACTGGTAGCAGCCTACAAACCTTATTCATCGGTTGCTAGGTGCATAGCCCACTAGTTTGCTTAGAGCACTTTAAGTATGTGGTCAACTGAGCATAGCTTCGGACAAAGCCTAGGCCCTCCAGAATAATCATTCCACCAGACCTTACCACCATTTCTATCCGACTTACAGCTTAAAGCTCACTCAGCATTACTACAATCAACAGACTTCGAAAGCACCAGCACATTGCGCCCGCCACAAGGCGTCTCGCCCAGCCACCACAGGCCATAACTTTTAAACCGTTGGATCTTATTCTCGTACCCCTTAATGTAGTTATTGTGCACAATCACCACACCCTGCCTCCAGGGTCTGAACATCCAGCCGAAGTACATATTCCCATACGGGAAGAGCGTCAGGGGCAGGATGCCTATCTCAAGTACATCCTTGTAAGCTGTTGCTATGGCGTTGAATGACGGCTGGTTCAGGTCGTGTTCCAGCAAATCCCTATGCCATTCATGCAAAAAGTCTACAGTCTCGTTGCTAGGAAACGCAGCGACGGCTATGAACCCAGTGCAATGCTCGGTGTTGAAGTATGCATTGTTGTCGGCTGTGGTGATAAGATCGTACCCCTTCTCCTGCATCTCCTGCACATAGGGCAGAGGGGAGTTGCGCCAAACCGTGTCCACGTCACTGTACACCACAGGAATGCCTCGAGTAGCAAAGAGTAGAATAACCTCTGGACGGGCAGATACAATTGATTTGTAATCTTTCGTATCGTAGTTCGGATTCTTCTCACCGCTGACACCTACAGGGTAATATCCAATGGTATCTTCTTGCGCTACGTAGGCATCTAAGCGCTCGATGATCTCTGTGTCATGACATACTATCAAAATCTCACTCAACACTCCCGTTCGCTTCACAGATAAGTACCAGTTGAGTGTCAATTCAAAGAATGGCGCACTAGTTGTGACCAAGATGATGGGCGCCGCTGTACGACTTATTTGGCTAGTGTACTTCTTCCATGCACTCTTCCTCTTGAGCTCAAACACAAACCTCTTAGTATCCGAACCACTTACCCTCAACTTGCTTTCCCTCTTATCCGATGTACGTTTCAGTTGCGATATAAGGTTATCGCCTATGCGATCAGACAGCGTTGTAACAGGGGCGCATCGACATTCAACTTCAAGAGGTGTCGTACAGAGCCAGTAGACCATGAGCGCTACTGACAGTGACACAAACAGAATCCAGCGCAAAAACCCTACAGGAGTGGTCGGTTTTAGAAGCGCATTGTTTAGAGTCGACGAGATTCTTAAAATTCTGTGGTTGCTAGTCTGTTCCCGCATCGAGGCCGGATATTTTAGTAGCTTCCCCACTATCCTCGAACCCATATTTCAATGCATATATATGTGCATATAGTTATTTTCTATCCGTACAGTTTGCCTTTGACTAGTTTTATAAAAGTACCACGTCACCGTGATGTAGTATTGATGGTTCGTGTTTTGAACATTCCTAGTTGTTTTGGGGTGTTCACCGCACGTGTTGGTGTGCCCCTTTTAGATTAGGATGTTTCCTGATTGCTCTGCACAGTCCAGCTGCCTCTCATTATATAAAAATATTCCCAAAAATAGTACAAATGAGGGGTACATTATAAATACTTCGCAATTTGTGTTCTCAAAATTCAAATTCCTAAATTGGGAAATATTACCGAGATTCTGCCTGTCTCTGGGGACTCAGTGAGTGGGGGTGGGGCTGTGGGGGTTGTTTTGCATTGCAATCTCATTGTCTCGCGAGTTAAAGGTGTGAGGTGAGTTGTGGCGACTCTTCTTGTGTGTGAGTTGTGACGTGTGAGTCTGTGACTGGACTGACTGGACTCAGTCACTCAGATGAGGGGTTTTTTTTAGCTGATTGTCGCTTCGTGAAAATTATGCTCCGATTTAATTGTTTTGTTGTTTGGACAAAAACTGTCAGAAAGTGAGGGACTGTGGGCCCTGGGGCCTGGGCCCTGGGGCCTGGGCCCTTGAACGACTGTGCTGTGCCCTGTGTGGGTGTGAGGCTGTGAGGCTGTGAGGCTGTGTCGCTGTGTCGCTGTGTCGCTGTGTCACTGTGTCGCTGTGCCCTTGTGGGTTATATGTACATATTGTAATTGACGTTGGGTCTAAAACTAATAAAAGCCAAGCACTCTGAGAGACTCAGAGGACTCAGGGTCTCAGCCTCGCAGGCGTCTCAGATTTTTAGGCCTGGAGCCCTCAGGGCTTCAGCTTTCAGGGTCCAGGGCTTCAGGTTTTCTCTCTGAGAGTCTGAGACTGAGAGAGGACATAAATATTGTCGATATGAGAATTGAGATGGACTGTCGTGATTGGGGCCTCTCCTGGGAACCCACCAGGATTCAGCATCAAAATAAAAATTGTCGTATTTTAGAATTTAAACTCATATCACGTATGTGATGTTTTCATTTTTTTTTAACTGTTTCGTTAAAAACAAATATATAAAAAGTAACCAACAAACAAAGGATTTTTGGACCACTAGTACATTACTTACTCCTCTGCATTTGGCCTGATGTGAGTCAAATCTAATAAATAAATTCTCTCTCTCTCTCGTATCTGTTTATTTACAGAAAAGTGTGTTCGTTTTAGGAGAGGCTCTGGAAAGTGCTCTTATTTAGGAGGATATGATTGATGTAAAAAAAAGACTTCTTAAGCCCACCTCTACTATGACTCACTATTGTACCCACCGCCATTATGACTGCCCCTATACCTGTCACAGAGATGGTATGCCTAGCATTTATGCCTGCCTTGATCATATGCCTGTTGCTTTCAACTCGAAACTCGACACATCAGCAATTAAAGCTGTGGCTAAGTTGTATTTACAACAATCAACTTTATTCATTATCATATATATATATATTCATACATACATACACACACACGCACACACACGCACACACACACATAATATATATATATACATTATATATTACATATATATATATATATATATAACGTAAAATATATATATATATATATATATATATATATATATATATATAT